>NC_086249.1:64034431-64331931 GCF_021018805.1 Prinia subflava
GTGACATTCCCCTGCAGTCAATTTTTCTTTCTGCGTAATATTTATTTTTTCACACTCCTCTGTCAGAAATATGTAATCAAAGAAGAACCACCATCATGA
The DNA here is from genome assembly GCF_021018805.1 of Prinia subflava. NCBI lineage: Eukaryota > Metazoa > Chordata > Aves > Passeriformes > Cisticolidae > Prinia > Prinia subflava. Next base: position 64,034,531 of record NC_086249.1, read on the forward strand.
TTAGCAGGTTCAGCTCTGTCCTGCATCGAGTCTGACTCGAGATGACTCTGTCTATCCACAAGAACAAGTTGGGAGAGGAGTGGCTGGAGAGCAGCCCTGCAGAAAGGGGTCTGGTGTTGCTGGTTGGCAGCAGGATCAGTGTGAGACAGCCATGTGCCTTGGCATCCAAGAGGTCCTATCACACCATGGCATGTATCAAATACAGCATCACCAGCCTGTCAGAAGTGGTGGTTGTCCCTCTGTGACATCATTGCTGTGGCCTCAAATTGACTGTTTTATTTATTTATTCTGTGCCCCAAGATTCAGGAAGGATATGAAGTTCCTTGAATGAGACCTTGAATTTTGCTGCCCCTTGGTAGGGCAAAATGGTAAAAGGGATGGAAAAAATGTCCCACAGTGAGTAGCTAAGGACTTTGGATTATCTTCTTTAAAAAAAACCCAAAAAACCAAGCATGAAGGGAGACCTCATTGCTCTCTACAGCTTCCTGAGGAGGGGAGGTGGAAAGGAAGGTGTTGATCTCTTCTCTCTGGGATCCAGTTATAGGACATGTGAGAATGGTTCAAAGCTGCACCAGGGGAGATTGAGGCTGGACATTAGCATGAATTTCTTAAGTGAGAGGGTGGTAAAACAATGGTACAGACTTCCTAGAGAGATGATCAATGACTGAAGCCTGTAGGTGTTTAAGAGGCATTTGGACAACATGCTTTAACTTCTGGTAAGCCATGAATTGGTCACGCAGTTAGACTAGATGATTGTTGTAGATCCCTTCCACCTGAACAAGGTTCCTGTCCGGTCCTGTCCTGTCCTGTCCTGTCCTGTCCTGTCCTGTCCTGTCCTCTCCTCTCCTCTCCTCTCCTCTCCTCTGCCCTGTCCTCTTCTATTTTGAGCCAGCCATGGTACTTTCTCACAGTAGTCAACTCTATCCTCACTATTAAAACCTAGACTTACAATGACAGGATGAATTCTGTTTCACTGTGGTGTTACTCAACAAGTAATGAACTATTTTGCCAAAATGTTAAGACACCACAGAGATTAGCTGTGTTCTCCAAGCTTAAGTCAAAGGAATTATTAGAACATCTAGAGAACTAGCTAGAGATGAAAGCTAAAGATAGGATAATTACTCTTCAGCATTTTTTAATGCATTCCGTTTTCACAATGAATAATCTTGTGAAACATCCTCATTATAATAGAGCCCACTCTTTAAAAAACAGGTGCTTAAAAGGCAAAGCACTTGAAACCGGATCTAACTAGAAACAAATAGCTGAGGAATCATAGTATTATGCTTTGAAAAATAGAAAGAACAGACTAAACCAGGATAAAAAAAAAATTTAAAATAACCACTCAGGTGAGGGGGTCAGATAGAGAAATTCAGTTTTGGAAGGCTGTTACTAAAGTGTGAACAACAAATCATATTTCGGCTATACTATATTTTTAATCCTCTTATTATTCATGTCCTGCCATAGTCATATTTGTTTGAGTAGTAAAGTTTGTTTTTCAGAGAAGTGATTTATATTACAGACTTAGAATGTCTATCCTTGAGAAAAGCATCCTTTTTACTGTGTAATCAAACCCAAATGGAATTTTTATTCCTCTGTAGTGTCAAGTTTCTGACTTTTACACTGCACATTGTTTGTTTTAGTTACATTTAAAATGTAAAATGTCATCAAAGATTTTTCATACAACATCTGTTTTAGAATCACTGGTTGAAGAGGTGAATTATAGGTAGTGGAAAAGAAAATTTTGCAGGTAAATGTATTGCAAGAATCTGGGAGAATTACAAAAAAATTCATCAAAAACTGAAAGTACAAATTCTGTTAGAAAACTATACTTCAACTCCTAAATCTCCAGATAAATGTGCATCAGAACTTAGCCATTAACTGGTCTGTGTTGGAAAGAATTATGAGGAAAAGGAGTCTAATTGATTAATATTATGCCAGTATGATAAATAATTTATAACAATTTTAAGTATTACAATTTATTTTATTATTCACTTTGGAACTTTTTTTTTGTGATCATTTCTAAGACAGATATAAGCATATGATTTGTTGGATAGCTCAATTATACAAAAATTCCATTCACCTTTTATAATGCTGTCTGAAAATTCATAATTACTACAAAAACCTGCTAGCATCTGTCAGATATCTAATATGAATATACAACCATGACTTGCAGAAGTTAGAAATTCTTACTAAAAGAATAAAAGACCTCAGAGTAAACTTTCTCTAAAATCTCGTCTGGCTCTTGGTGGCATTCAAACTTTTCGATTCTCTGCAAAGTAATCTGAAGAAATAAAAGAATATGCTTTCATTAGAAATTAGAGAAATTTTCCTCTTAATTTCTTCTTAATGGATTGACCCTGGCTGGATGTCAGGCACCCACCAAAGCCTCTCTGTCACTTCCTTCTACAAGTGGACAGGGGAGAGAAAATACAACAGTGGGTTCACTGGTTCAAGACAAGGTCAGAGAGATCACTCACCAAACACTGTCATTAGCAAACCAAATTCAGATTTGGGATATTAATTGAATTTATTACTAATAAAATCAAAACTCGATAATTAAAAGTAAAATGAATCCTAAAAAACTGTTCCCCCCATCCTTCCTTCCCCTGAGCTCTGTCTCCTCACCCAGTGGCTCAGGGAGACAGGGAACGGCAGTTGTGGTCAGATCATCACATGCTGCTCCTTCTGCTGCCCAGGGAGAAGAGCCCTTCCCCTGCTCCCCTGTGGGTGCCTCCCATGGGAGACCATCCTCCATGAGCTTCTCCAGTGTGAGTCCATCCCACCGGCAGCAGTTCTTCACAAACTGCTGCAAGGTGGGTGACTCTGCTCCAGTGTGGGTCACCCACAGAATTACACGTCTAGCCAGGGAAGCTGCTCCAGTTTGGACTCCTGTCTTCATGGGTCTGCAGGTCCTTGCTAGGAGGCTACTGCAGCATGGGTTTCCCATGGGGTCACAGCCTCTGAGGAATGTGGGTGCTCTCCACGGGCTGAGGGTGGATCTCTGCATCCTCTATGGGCTGCAGGGACACAGCTGCCTCACCATGATCTGCATCATGGGCTGCAGGGGAACCTCAGCTCCAGCACCTGCAACACCTCCTTCTGCACTGACCTTGGTGCCTGCAGAACTGTTCCTCTTATATTTTGTCACTCTGCTCTTCTCTGGCCACAATTACAAACATCTTTTTTCTTTCTTCTTAAATACATTATCACAAAGTTATTACTATCATTCATGATTGTCTCAGCCTTAGCCAGCAATGAGTCCATCCTGGAGGATGGCAGTTCCATCCAGCTGGAATTGGCTCTGTTGGACATGAGGGAAACTTCTGACATCTTCTCACAGAAACCAGCCCTGTAGCCCCACCTCTAACAAAACCTGGCACACAAACTAAATACACTTACTAATAACTCAACTAGAATACATTCAATTAAACAAACTTGAAGCAAAAAGCAAAGCGACAAAAAGCACAATGAACCTAAGATATAATGGTCCTGTGAAAGTGCAAAACTTTTTTTTTTTTAATTTAAAAAGAAAATACCATATGCTGTGTCTAGTTCTGCCTAGGAGGAAGAAATATTTTCTTTTTTTAAAAAAAGTACATTACTTAGTTATGAAAATATAACAATTCACAGTGCTGTAATACATGTATCTTTAATCTAAGCACAGCTTTTTTGAGTTAATAAAGTCTAGATATTTAAGATAATTATTCATTATAGCCCATATAAAATAATGTTATTTATTATGCACATTAGGCCCTGAGATAATGAATAAAAGAAAAATTAAGCTTTCTGCAAATGAAATATATTCCTGCTTCAATTTTAGAAAAAATGTTGTTTCAAAATATTTTTTTTACTATGTAAAGGTTTAATATACAATCCATTATTAAGTCTAAATTTTACTGTAAATTTTTGAGGTGAAATAGACATATGATTCAATATGTTCAAAACTACAGTAAAAAAAAGACTAATTTCAAAATAAATCATATTGTAATCCCTGTGTGGGTAAAATTCAGCTTTAGAATTCTGAATCTCTTTATCTACTGAATACAAGTTACTCACAGTAACTCTATGGGAGAATATGTAGGACATTCAAGTAAATTAAGATCATGTTAATTTAAAGCCATCAAGAGAGACTTCTATAATCAAGTAGTAATGTTAGCAATTCCAGCTTTTATTTTCTAATTTGTCTGAAACACATAATTTCTGATATTTACTGGAGAGTTACCTCTTTTTCTACCTATTATATTGAGATATATTGGAGAATCTATGAGCCATGAACAAAACAATTAAATCAGCCAGCTCATTATAGCAATCTGCTTATTAGAAAAAATTGAATCCTGTGACTGAGCAAAACTGATGTAGCAATTCTAGGAAAAGTAATAAAAAATATAGAATAAGAATTTGAATATATCCTTGGAGTCTGTTGACTAGTAACTATATCATAGGAAACATAACCGCACATAAACTTTATTATTTGTTAAAATATGTGTATAGATTGATCCTTTATCATATTTATTTCCTTTTTTCTTTAATGAGGACATAAAGAACAGAATCTGAAGCTGAACCTGTGTGGGATGTCTTACAGTTACATGACATATATGTATCTAGATGAAATGCTCTCAGAGATGCAAGACATTAGACTAAACAAGAGTAAGATGGAGTGGATGATAAGTTAAACATGGGAAACTCCTTCAGAAATAACCTCGTACTCTGAGCCTTATTTGTATAGACTGAATTTGGCTTGCAGGTGGCTGAAGGATAAGTACAAGACAGTGTACCTGTGCCTAATATTATTGTGTAGAGTGCTAGTTAGAAGACAATTGTAAAAACACAGAGGTGGAGGCTGATCTGCAGTTCCTGTGAAGTCCTCAGGCTCTCTTTTACCTTGGAGTTGGTGTTGCAGATGCCTTATAAGAGAATAATAATAAACAACATCCTCTCTGTCTCTATGGTATATATAGTACAAAATATTTGCTTTCTCAAATGTGCAATATAAATTAATGAGAAGATATTGACAACATTTTCAGATTAATTGTAAAATTGTCAACTCTGAATGTGAGATACACACTTGCACAAATTAAGTGAGAAAGATAAGCACCAGTTTCCCCACTATTTTCAAGCATCTATGAAGCTGAGAAGTCACACTAAAGACTGTTGAATTGTGATCTTTAAGGAATTATTATTTACCAAATATTATTATTATTTTCCTCTCCTCTTAGAAGTCTAAAAATAACAGAATCAAATTGCACATAAAAAGACCCCAAGGACTGAGCTGGTTGCCTTTGTTGCATGAAAAATAAAATAAAAACCCACAACAAAAGTTCATATGCAACTGGTAGAAAATCTCTTTTTTTGCCAAGGGATTAATTCAGTGCCAATATATGAAAAAAATGAATACTAAATAAAAATATAAATAAAAAATAAAACAAAGTAAAACAAATAAATCAATTAACAGGTAGTATTTATTGTTTGCTTAATTACAATCATGTGATTATCTGTCCTCCTGTCTTTGATTACCACACTCTCATATGTATTACTTTGTTGCTATTTTTCTTGCAATTTGTTTTATTTGAAAGAGCTAATTATCTGCCACTTATTTCTTTACAATCGGTGTACAATTATCACTGATCCTCAGTGAACCAAGAGGTTAATGATAATATCAGGAAATACTTGTTTTCTCCATTCCAAGGAAGCAAACACTATTTAGTGGCGACTCTCACATTTGTTTTCAGAGTTCCCAAATATAATAATGGGAAAATACTGAGCTCCTTTTTCATTCAAAAGGAAGAGAGTATGTTTTGTCATAGACCTATGGCAAACATTTATGACACTTTAGCAAAATATCACACATTTGTCATCATCATTGGCTGTCAATCTTTTTTCTATGTTCCTTAACATTTAATAACACAATTACTACTGGAATACTATTAAATGCTAATAACTGTAAAATGTATTTTAAAATGGTTTCATTTTCTATACCATAAATAGTATGTTATCATTTCTAAACAAAGCACATTTTTTGTTTTCTTACATTTTAATGTGTCATGGTCTTATGTAGTCAGTATTAAACATGACTTTTAATCAAGTGTCAGACACTATAAAATACAGCTGGAATAATAATATTTCTAAAGGAGAATGATAAGCATAATTAGATGGCAAAATATGAGTGATCAGATTTCTCAAAATAGCTAATTCTGTTGACTAATTCAAAGCATATTATTTTCTAAAATCTTGCATTATGTCCTACTAAGAAGCTGCAGCTCTAAGATGCTGAGAAACAGAAGCAAGTAAACCATGCATAATTGTTCAGTTTACAACAATGCAGCCTTCATTTCTGTTACTCTTACAACCAATATGCTTGAAAATTAAAATTATCAAAAAAGGACAAAGCAACAGTAATTCTATTGTTTATAATTATTCTTAACAATAGTCTTGAAATTTTACTGGTTTTGGAACAAGAAAATAATTTGCATACTTTTTGGAGCATAAAAGCCATTTGCTCTTTTTTTTCCCATTACTCTATGAAAAATAAAAGGAGGTACAGAAAATTAAAAAAAAAAATCCATAAATCACAGAATCACAGAATGACTGAGATTGAACTGGACTTCATGATTGAAGTGTGGAACCATTCTGTTCAAACAGGGCTACCTAAAACCAGTTGTGCAGTCTCATGTTCAAATGGCATTTGAATATCTCCAAGGTGAGAGACTCCATGACTGCTCTGAACAACCTTTGCCAGTCTTCAGACTGTCACAAAGTAAAAATGTTTTCTGATGTTCAAAGGGAGCCTTTTTATGTTTCAGTTTTTGCCTCTTGAGCTGTCTCTGTGTGCTATGAAAAAGAGCCCAGAGTCTTCTTTGCACCCACTCTTCAGGTGTTTGTATAAATTGAGAACATCTTTCAGGAGTTTTCTCCTTTCCAGTCCCAGCCTTTCCTCATAAGAGATGCCCCAATTCCTTCATTGTCTTAGCAGCCTTTTGGTGGACTCATGTCCATATCTTACACCCCCTGCTCCAGTGGTACCATGGCAGAGCTGCCCACAGCTCTGCTTTGTCTGGCCATGTCACCCGCCAAGCCAGGCACGCCTGCAGACCTGCCTTGGTTCGGTCTCGCCCCTTACCCAGCCCCTGTGAGCAGCCTGATGCACAGGCTGGACATGCCCTGATGCTCCCTGGCTGCCCTCCTCCTGCCTGCCAGTCCCTGCCACAACATTCCAAGGGGACCTCCTCACCCAATGGAACAACCACCCTGTGAGGATTTCTGCAGATGTACTTGAGAAGTTGAGCCCCCACAACAGAGGACATAATAAAGCCATCATTTGGTCTCCTTCTGTGTGTACCCTGAGGTACTTTCTGTGGAATTCTTTCACTACTTAATACAATGAATGATTATTTTTCCCAGCATGAATGGAGGACTCTAGATGATACACTGCAGAATTTTTGTTAGCATTAAATGTAAAAAATAAGCATTCCATGACTTTGCTCTAAGGTAATGTCAAGCTGCCTGTTAACAATAGCTTATAAAATAGCTACCATGTACTTGTCACATTTTAGAAGTTGGGTTTAATGCCAGGAAATTTTTCACAAAATGTTAAGTATTACCAGCTGTAATGATTTTAAAAAAGTAGGATTTTGAACACGTGAATTACAGTATAGTAATACAGGCAGACCCTAGAGCTATAAAAATCAATGCTTAGAGTTCATGTTCCCTATTTGTAATAGATAAATGTGTGTAACTTCTCTTAGATGAGTGTTTCTAATATAAACACATTAATATTCTGAGACATTCCATTACCCATAGGGCAAAGATAACTCTACAAACAAATGAACACATTTGTATGTGGAGAAAATATGTAGATAGTGTGGTAAATGCAACATGATGCCGCATATATTCAGTACAATTTATACTTTATATAGACCAAAATGCACATAAGGGATGAGGCAGACGTGTATATAAGTTGGAAATAGACAAACTATATACATATATATATATGCGCCTATATGTAGAGTTTAGATGATTTGTTTTTGTGAGAAGTCTGATGTGGCTGAATCCAGAACACGCTAAAGAGCATGAGTGACCTTCCCTCACAGACCCTTCTCTCTTCCCACTTCAAATCCACAAATTCAGGGGCATGTTCAAACAGAAACTTGAAGCAGTATCTCTCAGCAATATATCAAAATGACACAAAAGAGAAATTAAAACGGCATATAAACAATATCACCACCACCCACTCTTTGGGGTGCAAGACAGTTTTCTCTTAGGCTTTTTTCCCAGACTTTCTCATATGCTCTTAAAAAAAGGCAAAAAGCTTACAGTATGCATTTGTGAGATTTTTTTTTTGTTTTATAGGAATTTCATTTGGCATCTGCCTAACTTTTTGCTCTTCTCAGCAGTGTTGCTGTCATGTGTTTTATTGATATCATTATTACATTATAAGGCAGATTAATAAAATCAAAACCATATTGAATATATATAATAAAAAGACAATATTACATAGATTGATTACAGGTTTATGCAATCATTTTTTGTTGCGGCGTGCGTTTCCCAGGACGCACAAGGCAGCATCGGGGTGCGACACATTCCCCCCGGGGAGACTTTTCCTCCCCGCCCAGGAACTCCGATGGTCTCGGCAGTTGCTTTTGGGGTGCAGAGATGAAGCAGAGGCGAGACGGGTCTTGGGGTAAACTGAAGAGATTTATTAAAGGTACAACTGAAGAATAAAATCTAAAAGCTGAACCCCAAGGACCGGGAGCATGTGTCCTGCCGTGGATTTTATACACAGGCAATACAAAGCAAACAACCAATGAGAATGCACTCAGGGAGGAGTCTAGGGCAGGGAATACAGAACTAGATCCAATGGGAATAGCAGAAGAAGTGTAATGATACAAAACAGCAAATGATATATCGAGTGAGGGAAGACTGGCAAGGAAGGTTCTAGAAACAGAGGCAGGGATACAGAGAATTGACACATAACAGCATGTATAATTTAAATCATAACACACAAATGAAATAGAAAGCTAGCCTGAAGACTCAAAACAAAAATCCACACCACCACAATTTTTCTCATCACATAAACAGTATTTTACTTGAAATGATAATGCATAGCCTTTAATTCAGTTTCTTCTGCCTTTCAAACAGATATATGTTTACCTCCATAAGACCTATCTCTGTGGAATATTTTCTAATGATTCCTAACATGTCTGGAGAAAATATATATAAAATATATATTTCTAAAAGTTATATGATATAGCTTTTGGAAATAATTGACCTGATGTTTTGGCTAGCTTGTCAGAAACAGTAAGCAGATCGTCCATGACCTACTCATGTCCCTCCTTGCTATGGCAAAAATTAACCCTCTCCAGGCTGGAACAAGGACACCTTCTTATGATAGATTTTGTCAGGGTTGGAGTTCACATATAAAAAAGAACCTAAACTAATGTCATAATTAAGCATCATGTTCATTTCCCATGAAAAATTCAATTCACACTTCAGAGAATCAAAGAGACCAAGAACTGAGCACCATGTGGGAAAAGTTTGATAAAGCTTCTTTTTTCTTAACAATACTTAGAAGCATTTAAAAACCCAGTTGCAATACATTATTGATATTTTCAAATATTCATTGTCATGTCTATGTTAATACTGACGTGATGCAGAGAAAATTGTCAGAATTGCAAAATAATTAAAAAAACCCTCCAAGAGCCTTGTTGAGGTTTTGTATAAGTTCCAATGAATGTTTCTATAAGTATAAAAGTCAGTGCATAGAGACAGAAAAAAACAGACATGAACACAAAAAATAAAAAAGGAATAGGAACTTTGATATTCTGTACTTAAGACTACCATGATCTTTATCAGAAGATTTTTCTAAGTCCTCTGACATCCATATTTCAGCGGTGATGTGAAATGTGTTATGTTTCCTGGACGGAACATGTCCGTCAATGACCAAAATTTGAGAACGCTTGGTGTGACATCTATCATCTCGAGCTGCAGCCTACTAAATATACTGGAAGAAAAGCTTTTATGTTTTTCACACCTTTTGTTCCCCCACTAAGGGGTCAGAAAATGCTTCTGAGTCTCAACAATGTGCCAGTGTTTTTTCAGAATCAATCCCAGCTACTGTGTAACAGCCACATCTCCTTCTGGGAATCAATATCTTAAGAGTTACTCAGAACAAAAGTTAGGTCTATATTATAGGTCAAGCCATGCTGACAGGTTGACAAGGCAGAGAATGTCATTTATCCTTTATGGCAGAACCAGGAACAGAGCTCTGTTCTGATCAATCCACTAACAGGATAAGAAAGTGTCTAAAAGTGACATGCTGTGTCCATTGAACTTAAACAGCACCAATCTGCTGTTCATTTAAACCTTGCCTTTGGCAATTTTCTGGAAATGTCTGTTGAACGCTTTAGATAGTTCTTATGCTTCTTTCAGCAAGGGCCTGTCTAAAGTTTCATCCATGAAGAAAAGTTTATGTGTCTCACCACTTAAAATGAAGATTCAAATTTTACATCAAAAGACTGTCCAATGGAAAAAGCTTTGATCAAAAAGCAACTGATGCATGTGATGTTGCCATATGAATATAATCTTGAAACAGTACACATTAATTTCAATAACTATTCAAAAGTATGTGTGTATGTGTGTGTCTCTCTCTATGAATGTAGGAATATTTAAATGTGAATTTTCTAGGTAAGCTTGATATTATTTAATTGGATTTCATAATACCAAGTATCTTTAGGATCTAACATAAGTTACCTTTCTATTTTGATTATTTTGAAATTTATGAATTACAAATTTATGAAACCTTTGGCATCATTTACAACACAATGGAATTAGACTTAATTGTCCTAATTCCATAGGTGATGGCTATGAAGAAACTAAAGTACCCACATTTTAACTTGATATGGTATTACAGGTTTAAAATCATTCCATTATTTTAGGCCACCAAGCTCTATGAATTCAATATTTCAAATATTCCCTGATTCCCAAAAAGTGCATGTGTATCTGCAAAGTGCATGTGGGCACAATGGTTTGAGAAGAAGGAATGCAAGAGAAAATTATCCTACTTCTCAGACATTTCTTTGGGTAGTCATTCATTTCATAAAACCTTTGGATAACTTGTAAATTAAAAAGAAATGGTTGGGATAGGAGGATAGAAGGGTGTGGCTGTGACTACGTGATCCACCCACAGCAAACAAAACCCTCTGGAGGGCATTTGCCAAAAACTTTTCTTGTTAAAGAGGAAGAAAAAACATCAGCCTAAAATTAATGCTGATCATCAGCTGGACTCGACAGTAACCAGGACATACCAAAAAGACTTTTTGAATTGGTCTGGTCAGAAATAGAAAAGAAGCATGAACATTTCTAGCATGGAGATAGAGACCTTGGAAAGGAATAATCTCAGAGCTCTTTCCCTACTGTCCTATGTTCCCAGAGCATCTGACAACTGCCCAGGCTTGGTAGTACAGCCTCCCAAAGGATCAGTGTGAGCAGCCTGGTCCCATTTAGCAGAACGATAAGGCCCAAGTGTTTCATTGTGTGAAAGTAATGTTGTAGTTTTCATCTTTCATTACTGATACTAATCTTGTATGTAGGGTTCACTAATGGTCAGTTGAACAGCCTGTCATTAATAAATTCACAAGTCACTTTGGTCAGGATTGTGCATTAGAGCATTCAAATTGAGTATTTTCTCCTTGGAATATGAGAAAAATTCTGACATTTTGCTGATCAAGTAACATAGAAATATGGAAAATAATGTAATTCAATACAGATTGACAAATGAGATACAAGAGTAGTTCAACTTAAGTCAAAGCAAAGTGTGCAAATTAACACTGATTAGCTGAAATCCCAAATCTTGCTGGCAGAAAGCAGTAATTAGGGGAGGAGAGGGATTAAAAAATATCCCTTGACAGACCATTATGGACTGCTTCAATCTTACCTGCTAAATAAGATATTTCTTACTTTAGATCTGGCACATGAAAATCTAATGACCACTTGCACGGTCAGAGATTTTTCACAAAACACACTAAAAAGTGGAGCAAGAGATGAGGTTTTCCCCAATATCTACTTGATCTGTATTCTACATCTCAGCAAAGACCATGCACTAGAATGGACTGCCCAGGGAAGGGGTGGAGTCACCACCAATCACCAAGGACTGGATGAGACACTTAGCATTATGGTCTAATTGGCAAGGCAGAGGTTGGTGAAAGGCTGGAGTCAGAGACCTTGGGTGGCCTTTCCCAACCTCAATGACTCTGGGAATCTGTGAGATCAGGGAGGAAATGTAGCATAAAATCCTGGGGCTGAAATTGTTCTACCTTTAATTCTGCTGTGGAATAAAGATATTCACCCTACCCAACACCTTGAGATGAGAACATACTTTCAGCAGTACATATTCAGAAGCTGGTATCCTCTACAGGGTTGCTTTCTGAATGTCTTCACAGTCATTCTTCTTCCTCCACCTTCTCATAAAGTAATTATTTGATAGGATCTACACTAATGCCAATTTTAAAGTTAATGTTTTAATGCCTTGTTAATGTATGCAAAAATACAGTAAAAGCATACAAAGGAGAACACAGCATATATAAAAGTATTGATTTATTGATTTAACCATCATGTGGATTTATTCCTATTGACTATAAAGACAGACTTAGTGTTCATCTGCCTTTAGTCATACTAATTATTTATGAGTTCTATTTTGAGAATGCAGGCTGTTTTAACACTGAATTTTTTATCTGGTATCTCCATCAATCCTTATGTCAAAGGCAAGTGTGGGACCAATAAATATATTACTGGCAGTCATGATGGGAAAAAATAAAACAAAGTGGAAAACTTTCCTAAGCATCAAAACATCCATTTAGAATCTGGACAGTAGCTTGTGTTTGTGCTTATCCGGGCTATTACATTAATTCTGACACTTACTCTAGTTTCATTCATTTTCCTTTGGGTTTTTGAGCTACTGGATGAAAATGCAGTTGTACAAAGATTGTAATTGTTTGCATGTGAATTATTTCCCTTCTGTGTATATAAGGATAAGTGAATGTATATGCATCATGCCTTAAAAATGGGGTCATGATTTGAGGAAGAACCTACTCTGAACTTTATACTCCTGTTTCTAATGAATTAAATCCTTAAATTAGTGAAATACTTCTTGATACTCATGTCGTATTTTGCCCGCATTTAAATAAAAGCATGTACAGAATTTACTACTCCTCATTAAAAACATTGCATTCTTTTAATATGTGAAACAGCTCTTTTTAAAATTTCATTGCTGGGCTAACTGCTAGGATATCATTAGTTTGGTGTGGGTCACTGAAGTTTTTTTCTTGATTTCTCCATTACATAAGCACATTATCACATGAAAGGATGAACACAATAATGCTCCACTGCTATTATTCCTGTTGTTATTTCTTACATGTGCACATCAACCCCCACAAATCTTATGGATCTGTTTGTGAAGTAAAATTTTAAAAAGTGTTTGATAAAAAATTACTCCATATAATTTGGTTGACTGAAATTCTACTTTTCAGATTGTACTGGAGAACAGTTTTACTATTAACACTACGTAAGCAAAAAGCTAACTTCTTTAGAAATTTCAGCTATCACCTCATGTCTTTGTAAATGGAACTGATTTGAAGGTGAACAAATGTAAATATTGTTTTCTTGTTCCTCTCTCTTTCTTTCTTTTTCTCCCCTGATTTTTATGAATAAAACTGGGATTTTTTTTTATTTTTTTTTTTACGAAAACCAATGTAAATTGCATGTCTTTTATGCTGGACGGCTATTTCATAGTTTATAATCCAGAACAGTACAGGTGAAGGGGCATACATTGACATTCATGTATATATTTTGTATAAATTCTTCAGTGAATCAGTATTTTCAAGACCAACCAAATAATTGGTCAAGAGCATTTGGACAAGATCATATATATATATATATATATATATGTTTTAATACTAAAAAGTTATTCCAAATATTTGTGCATTGGAAAATTTACAATTGTAGAAATTATTTTTAAAGTGTATGGATTATCATGTAAAACAAATTAAAACAGCAACTTGGAAAATCTTTCCCAAAAATGAAGTCTTCCTTTCATAATAACATAGAGATAAGCCTTGTAAGAACACGGTAAAGATATTTTAAACTTTAACAAATAAGGGTCATATATTCAAGAGTAAACTTGTGTCTTCTAATTCTCAAGTGGAAGGACATTTAAAATGCAGTCCCATCAACAATTACAAATCTGGTGTTAGCACCCGTGAGGGAAAAGCTAACATTTCAATACGCTCAATGTAATTAGACAAAATTGCCTTTTACTGCAAATCATAGGGAGAAATTGTTCCCTCAAACACTGACAACAGTTTGCCAGACTGCCTGGTATAACTACCATTGTTAATTTCTGGATATTAAGAGACATATGGACTGTACTGCTGAGGGAAGTCAGATGAACTTATAGAAGGGGTCTGGGGCATATTTCAGGACATTAAAAGGGCAAGATATTGCAAGTAAATTCTGCAATAAAAAATTATTCAGTTCAACCTTTATTCTTTGTTGTCCCAAAATGCTTATTTTATCTTTATTAGGTACTTAAATATGTAGAAAAATATAAACTATGAAGCACCTCGGGAGCCATACACCAAAACTTGAGTCATTAAAAAATAGACAATAATCGTTTTGCAGCTGATTTTTATGTGTGAGCCTGACTGCAGACACTGCACGCCGTTCTAAAAATGTAATTTCACTGATGTAAGAAAGTATGTTTTGTTTTCTATCAAGCAAGGAATTGTGTTTCTTGAACAAAAGATGGATGTCTGAGGAAAGTAGAATTTAATACTAGCTGCTTACAAATATAATGTTGAAGTTTATTTAATTGAGTGGTGGAATGCTTTCTACATCCCAGTGTGCAGGACAATATTCTTTGTCTTCAAAAAAAATTACCTTAAAAACTATTTTGTCCCTGCTCTGTCAGTGGTGTCATGAAGGATGTGTAAATACATGCTGAAATAAGAGTACCAGATTAAAAAGAACTCATAGGCCTAACTCAGATTCCCCCTGAAATTAGCTGGAAGACAGCCCTACAATATCAGCTGGAAAATATGCTTCTGAAGAAGACTAGAAGCATTATGATTAAAGGTTTATAGTGGTTATTCCTAAAGGACTTTTGCTAAAGATCCCCCAAACCTCTACCTGATAGGCAGGATTTTCAGTGTTTTTGAGAAGAGGTTTCATCACGCAAAGCATTATGTTTGCTGTATTAGGTGAAATAAATATGTCACATTTTAACTCAAAGAAACTCAGTTCTAATCCAGAACCTTCATGGGTAACCTAGAAACCAAGAATAAATAATTTTTATAAAAGCATGAAAATATCATACCATTAAAATTGAAAATTTAGGATTTATTTTAAAATTTGGAACTTAAATTAATAGTCTAACTATTTCATCCCTTTTTAACCTGCAGTATAAATTTAGTATAAATACTAAACTTCAGGGATAAGACATTTCTTATGTTTGTATTCAAATACATTTAAATGTGTATTACAAATAATGCCAGGAGCAAAAACAAAAGCAACCCAACTACAAAACAAAAAATAAAAACCCCAAATAAAACCCATGTCACCAAGAAAATAAATGTGTAGTAGCATTGAGAAAAAAAAGGAAGGATTGTGAACTAAATGAAAATTTGCTGTAGTACACTACTCTGAAAATAGATTTTTCATTCAATAAGTTACACATCTAAAACTTTAACTACAACTTTCTCTCAATAAGCAAACAATATTAAAAAGAGTTACTAGAAAATGCTTTAAAGAAATTGCAAAAAGGAACCTAGCTCAAATCCTCCTAAAATACTTAATCTGCTAAAAGTTACCTTTCTGTTTAAAAATGAGAGTCGTTCTAAAAACTATAAAAATCTACTCTATATTCTCTATATTTTTCTGTACTTCTTGTTAAAGTCTGACACTGAACAGTGAAAAAGAAGACTTACCAAGAAATACTCTGGTAAAACAATTATCACTTTATAATTGAAAAAAAAAAAAAATTGGTAACTGAGGCTATTTTAAAGGAACAGATGATCATTCAACATTCTGTGTATTCTAGCTATGGATAGGAAAAAAACAATCATGTAATATGACATATATTCTAGAAAGCATGTGTATGAGCTCATTTTTCCTAAGAGGTTTTAATTTGATGCAACTTCTTATCTGAAGATAAGATATTGAAGTTGCAATTTTTGTATATTTGTAATTGATTAATTTTTCTTATTTCAAACCAGCCATTTTCTCCTGCCAAAAATTATTGAGATTTAGGTTTTACAGTGTGTGAACATTTGTGTTATATGCCACAAAGTTCTGAAAATAGCCATACCCTTGATGTTTCACCAGAATATTCTGTTTCCTGAATTATTATTTTAATTTTGACCTCTATTTTGACTTGTATTGTTTTCTCATCCTCTATGGTGAATAATGTCAATCCTTATCAGGCAACATATAAAAATCTTTACAATCTTCTTCTCCTTTCTTTCTGATTGACTTTAATGGGTTTTTGAATATAAAAATAAGTGGTTGTTATTTCTTTTGAGTGAATAAACAGATGAATACAGAGCAAATCATGAAGCACTCTCCATTCCCACTATATTTATACTCAAAACAGAAGCTAGAAATGTGCTATGCCATAAAGAAGTATGATGCAGTCATTACTCCCATTTTATAAGTATGGCTCAGAAGCATTTATGGGATCTAAAAGAATATATATGCTAGTGGCACAAATAGTTAAGGGATATTCCATGACTCTGGGACTTGAACAAGTAAAACACACCTTGGCCTGATGCTTTTCCATTCTTGCTGGCACTTTTCCATGCAATTGCTAGGCACAGGTCCATAGTTACTGTGGGTCAGAGACCTTTATCAAAATCTAATATTGATGCATCTACTGAAGTTCTATGTCTCAGTATGTTTACCAGTATGGAAATTAGTTATTATGTGACCACAGTCAGAGAACAGGCTCAGGGCACTTTTAATTTAATGGAGCAGGAATATCTCATGCAAGCCACTTCTTCTTCAGGCTTCTACAGGCAGAATATTAACACTCATTTCACTTTAAAAATGATGCTGTAGCACAGAGGAAATAGATGCAATATTTCATAGAATCATATGCAGCCAAAAGTTATCTTTAGCTCCACTATTTCTAATACAATTGATAATGTAATTTCCTTCCACAGCACCAGATGCTTAGTAAGAATTATGTAGCAATTCATTTTCTTTTCCACTGAAATAAGTCAAATATAGTGGGATTTACCTCCTCTACCTTTAAATTTTTATAATGCAGACATCTACACCCGAGTTTGTCAGCTGGAGTTTTTATTCCTTGAATAAAAAGCGCACTTCTAGAACATGTTACCTAACATAGATACCTAAAAGGGTTAGAAGAACTTTATTTTGGCAGTTATATATATATATATCTTTGAATTATATATCTGATTGAATCTGGCTGATGAATCAAGATGAAGATATGTACGTAGCTGAAACTCATAAGATCTTAGAAAAAACTTAATCTACATAAAAATATCCTGACAGAATCCTTACCCCAGGTGTCTTACTTGAGTCTTTGCATTTAATTGACCTCATTTTAATTTTTCTTTCTCAAAAATAATAGGAAGTCCCAGCACAGCATACTGTCTTTAGCAGAGGCATGTTATGACTAAATGTAGCAACTTTCTAATTAGGTGGTCAATTTATAGGAACTTCTTTTTATCCAGAAAGTTGAATCAGCAAAAGAATAACTAATTAAAAATAAAGCTAATATTTATATTGCATATGTCTTGAATATAAAACATTCTTCTACGAATCAAGATTTCAATGTATTTAATGTAATATTTTTCCCCATACTTTTGTTTATTGCATCGTACATTTGTCAATTTGAAAAAGCTTATTTTTTAATTGATATGGGGATTTTTTCATCCATCCATCTTACAGTGGCTTCTCATACTTCAATGACACAAATTTGTGAAAAACTGTCTGGAAGAAAGGACAAGATAGATGCTCATGTACATATGTGAATCACTGCTATGTCAGCCAAAAAAAAAAAAAAAAAAAGTTCCATTACTGTTTTCCCGTATTCTTACATCATCTTGACCTGATTTGCCTTTCTGCTAGTGCTCATCAGAACCCTCTGCTTTGTGTTAAATAGGCTTGAAATTGCAGAGAAGAAGAGAGTTGGCATTTTAAATGAGAGTCAGGCCCTCTCTATCCATGTCATTGTGACAAATTTTTATAGGAACGTTATAGATACAGAACCAGTGATTAGCTCCATTGCTATGCACTCCTGTATCTCTGTGACAGAGAGCGATCATCAAATTCACATTATCTGGGAACTTGGGAGTTAGTAGAAGCTGACCATGCCAGCTGGAAGAGGCTTAAAACATGTGTTATACTATTAAGTAGTATTACAATGTACCAATAATGGATTACAAAAAACCTCTTACAGACCTTGTTACTCGAAGTATAGATGTACTCTGCACATTGCACAGCCATGGCAATGTAGTTTTCTAAAAGAAAAATGATGAATTTGTTTAGTACACAATTATGCAGAGGCAAAACTGGATGGAATCAATTTACTCAAAAAAAAAAAAAGCATAAAAATTTTAATAAGAACAAGACTGTTAACAACACTGTAATTTTAGAATGTGTTTTGGGGCATTTGTCTCATGTTTTACAGAAAATGGATTTTCACTTCTGGCGTTGATGTGGGTCCCACAAATCACTTTTGCATTGTGGCTGCATTTACCACAATTTACTTAAGGACACCCCAGTGTGTGATGGACAGTGTGAAAGAAGCCATTATCAAAAACCATAATAAAATCTTCCAATTTAACTTAGGAAACAGGAACAAAAATTGTTGAATCTTGAAATTTTGAGATTTTTCATCCTGCAACTGTTTTAAACTGCTTTTTGTTGGCATTCTTCTCTAATACCACTTATGAAAACTATATTTCTAAATAGACAAAAAAATTCTCCTCTTAGGTTAGCATCCATCCAACACTGTTATACTGGTAGAAATAAGACTCTTTGCAGTGTAGTTAAATAGCTTTATAAATGTCATATTTATTCATCTGCCCACTGCTCTAATACACCTGTCATTTTAGTTTTCTGTTTTCACAGGTAGCTAATGGCAATAATGAAATTTTCTTCAGGAGAAACAAGTATCTCTGCTGTAATCTGTGTACATAAATGAACTATATGTGAGCAGCAAGTGAAAAAACTTGCTGATACTATGGAGTCATTCTAGATAATGTGGACATACAGCCAGACCATGCAGAACTGCAGAAAGGCCAAAAATAGAGTTTATGACATCAAGAAACTTGCAGCAGCATGGAAAATTAATGTAGCAAGTATGAAATGGTTGGGAAAAAAGCAAACATATAACACATACACCCTGCACTGGCTATTATCACCAAAGTAAGATCTTGCAGTAGAGAAAAACTGGAACATGTTCTGTAGTGGTCAAAAAAATAAAAGCAAATGTGTAAATTCCTGTCTCAAACACATCTTGAATATGGCCATGAAGAAAGATGATTGAAGTCACAAAACAATTCTTGCTTGAGTTATGAGTGCTGAAACTTCTCTGATTGGGAAGAGATAAGTGAAGAGAATAAGAAAGAAATTTACAGTTCTAAGTCTGATGAAAATACAATACACATATGTCAACAGTTCATTCTAATATATTAAATAACGAATATTTAGCTTTAAAGTGGAGAACTGAAGGCTGAATCTTTCCAGAAAACAGAACTCAATGTCAAAGACTCACTATAAAATGCTTAAAGTTTATATCCACTCAAGGCTTAATGACAAGAAATGTAATCCAGATGGGATAACTGGACTTATAGGTAAATCCACTGAAGACAACAAAGGTGAAAATAACTCAGACCTAGAAAAGTAATTAATAAAATCATTGTGTTGGTATGTCATGTTACCGGTTCTTTGCATGGTTCCTTTCAGAATAAGATAACACAAATCTGGACTGCAAGTCTAATGCAATATAGATGCCCTTGTACTTATCTGAATTCACCTATTGCAGAAATTCATGGAGGAAAAAATATTCTACTAATATGAAGTCATCACCTCTGAATCACTGAGTGTCTGAAGCACAATTTACAACACCCTGAGAGAGAATGCTGTTAAGTATTGTTCCTCACCTTCTTTGTCCTGGTGATCTTTCCAGCACTCTGTTCTGCCCACCCTCCTATACGGAATTCTGGTCACTGTGCATCTTTCATCTGAAAGGTTAATATATTTTTAAAAAGATTTTTGTAAGCAATTACAGAGATGTGAGATAATAGAATAAAAAAATGGAAAAATAAATCACATTTTATATAGGTACACAAATTCAAGAGTCTAGAAGATTTTTCACTGCTTCTGGAAGAGAAAACATTATTGCAGCCAATGAGAAAATTTATATCCTCTGTGTTTTAAAGAGTTTGTATTTTGGATAATCTTATGAAATGAGTAGTCATTGTGGTAATCTTGCACTTCCAGATAGTAAATGCAAATCTTCCTCAAAAAGTTTCTATTCAAAAACAGGAAGGATTCTAAAGACTTCTTTATTAGTCTCATTTCATCCTCCAAATTTGCTGCAGGAGATAAAAATTTCAGTTTATTGAAGTGTTGAAATTCTGGGGACTAAATATGCAGAGAACAATTATAATTCTAAGAAGGGAAAAGTGATGTCACAGGGTCATCTTTATCCTGTGATGATAATAATTTAAAATTGCATGCACACACATACCCATATATATATACTTATAAAAGAAAAATGGAAATAAGAAATAAAGGAAGTAAACAGAATCTGTCACTAATGACTACATTTTTTATAGAATCACGGCATAAGTATGATTTAAAGAGACCTTAAAGATCATCTAGAGCCAATCCCCTTGCCATGTGCAGGGAACCTTCCACCAGACCTGGTTATTAAGAGGCATATCCAGCCTGGTCTTGGGCATTTCCAGAAATGGAAGTCCACAATATCTCTGAGCAACTCATTACCTTCACAGTTAAAATTTTCTTCCTAATATCTAATTTAAGCATACTCTCCTTTATGTTGCAGCTGTTCCTCCTTGTCCTATCACTAACCGCCCTTGTAACAAGTCCCTCTTCAGCTCACTTGGAAGTTCCTTTTAGGTACTGGAAGGCTGCTATAAGATCTCACCAAAGCCTTCTCCTTTCCAGTCTGCTTTTTATTCATGATGAGTATCTGAGAAGTTCCTACTGGCATGTAAGAGTAGTTACAGGAGTGAACTACCTCCAGAACAATGACGAGGCTTTGTTGGAAAAGCTTATTTGGAGAATTCCAAATTAGAGTCAAGGTGCTAAGCAGTATGGATAGTCTGGGATCAGCTGCTGGAGTTTTGCCCTTGTGAGTTTTACTTGAGAGAATCACAGAATATTCTGAGTTGGAAGGGAACCACTAGAATCACCAAAGTCCAACTGCTGGCCCTGAGGAGCCCCAGAATCACACCATGTCCCTGAGAGCATTGTCCAAACACATCTAGAAACCTCCCCTGACACAACTTCAGGCCATTCTCTCAGGTCCTGTCACTTGTCACAAGAGTGAAGATATCAGTATCTGCCCCTCCTCTTCCCCTCATGAGGAAGTTGTGACTCCAATGATGTCTCCCCTCAGTCTTCTCCCTCCTTCTCCAGGCTGAAGAAGCCAACTGATTTCAACGGCTCTCCATGTGGTTTCCCCTCAAGGTTCTTCACCATCCTTGTTGCCCTCATTTGGATACTGTCCAATAGCATTATATCTTTTTTATATTACGGAACCCAAAACTGCATACAGGGCTCAAAGTGAGGACAAAATTGGTCCTCCTGCCTTCCAGGGCACTGTTGACTCATACTCAACCTTCCATTGACCAGGACCCACAGAGCCCTTTCCTATGTGCTGCTCTCCAACACGTCATTCCCCAGTCTGTCCGTACATCCAGGGTTGTCTCATCCCAGGTGCAGAATCCTTGTTAAAATTTGTATGGTTGGTGATTGCCCAGCTCTCTAATTTGTTGAGGTCTCTCTGCAAGGCCTCACTGTTCTCAAGGAAGTCAACAGCTCCTCTCAGTTTTGTATCATCTGCAAACTTGCTTAGTCCAGTGGCCAAGTCATTTGTGAAGATGTTGAAGAGCACTGGGCTGAGAATGGAGCTCTGAGGAACCCCACTAGACATAGTCTAATGTCACCCCCTTCAATGTAACCCTTTGTGTCCAACCCATGACTCAGTTGTTCACCCAGCATATGATAAGTTTATTCAGCTGTTTTCTGGATATTTTGTCCAGAAGGATCTTGTGAGAGATGACAGGACACTGAGATCAACTTAGTCTGTCATGTGGGATGAAGATGGAGGCAAAAAATGTGCTAAACATCTCCACCTTGTCCCTGTCCCTGTCCCTGTCCCTGAGGTCACCACCCTCATCCTATGTAATGAGGCCAATGTAATTTCTGCTAGGTTGCTAAGCTATTATCCATAATTTTTGAAAAATCATGACAGTCAGAAAAGAAGTCTGAGTGAATCTTCATTTGCTAAGTACATTGTGATAAGCTAGTTTCTTATTTCTTCTTATTATTAATTTATTTTATTGTTTCATTCTACATAGTAGCCCATGGTTCTTTCTCACTTTGGGTAATTACATCTGTACACTGACTCTAATTGAGATGTCACTGATGACTTGAACAAAGATACCAATATTTCTGCTTAGCTAGAAGTATTTTGGTTACTGATGTGGGAGACCACAGTTACAGTTTTTACAGCTTTATTCCATTATTGATTTACTATCATCCTTATAAACAGATAGATACCTGGGCTTTTAAAAATTAATTTCTTATTTCCAGCTGAGAAAATTCCAGCTTGTTTGCAGGCCCAAGGCTGCCCTACAGATTCTTGTTCTGAGTGTCTAAATGAATGGATTTTTGCTTTGTTCTCATAAATTCCCCCATGCCCTATTACTTCACTCTCTAAGGCTATTCATTTATTTATGTGTAATATTTCACTGCTTCCCCCTCTCTGTTCAAAATGACTGCCAACTTCATGATATCATCTAATTTCATTACCTCACTTTAACCTTTGAGCCAAGGTCAGAATCCAGGATTGAGATACTGTGACTTTTCCCAATCCTCAATAAATTCCAAGTATGACTTCTTCACAGTTTAATATTTTCTCTTCAATACAATAAAACAGCTATAGTCACATGGTACTGTGTGCTCTATGTAAGCTCACTTTGTGTGTATTTGATTCCTCAAGGCTTTAATTATCCTTCCTTAAATATTTCTTCTAAAAACTTATATGATTTAAGGACAAGTAAATTCAGATATATAAATATATAGGTGCATATTTCAATTTTTTGTTCTCTGTATATATATCAATATTTATCAAATTACTTTTCAGATTTATTCATACAGTGTGATGCATTGGTTCTCCAGAGTTCTCTAAGGGAGATTATTCTGGTATTCTGTCATAGACAGATTTTTATTTTAGATTCATTGTTTTCAATTTTCATATCATTGTTGTATATCACTAGTCCAGGTGGCAATCGTCTCTGTTTTCCATGTCATATATGATGAAAATATTAAGACATCTTTATATATATAGTTTTGAGTAATAGTCAAAGTATATTTAGTCAACATTTTACTCACGAAGTACAGTACTTGTTCTTTGTGTGCTGGTTTTCAAACAAAACTTCAATAGATTATTCGGTAAATTTATACCTTGTGCATCACTCTTTAGCCTTCAGCAAACTTTTATGACCAACTTAGAAACTCCAGATATTTATAACTGAAGTCACAACTCAAGTTGTGTATCACTGTATGATTGCACCATCTTAATTTAAGTGTGTGTTCTCTCACAATGCTGTAACTATTTGTCCCAGAGGGGAGGGTTTGTGGTTCTCAGACACCTCCTCCACACAGAGTAAGTGAATGGTGATGCTATCTCCACCTGAAGTTAGCATTCTGTTACATTTTAACTTCTAGTATCTGAAAGAAATGGAGTCAGTAGTCCCAGGCTGCTTACCCAGATGCAAAACCATAGTCCCTCAAGTCTTTAATGTACATGCTGAAAACCCAATAACTCAGCAAGAAATATGAGGAGATATCAAGTGAGGGATCTATTTTTAAACTCATCATGCAATTAATTCAAATTGCTTTCAAATCCTAATTTCAAAATCCTGTAGAAGATTTTTGCCTTTATATCTAGGCCAGCTTCTAATAAAGAATACAACACTGAAACTTCAGGATGCTAAATTTTCACTACTGTGTACTGATCAGATAAAATCATTGTACTAGAAGCACAACATTTTTTGCCTATTGTTTCCTAAATAAGAATGTTTGTGTTTGATAAAAGATATTCTCTTTTCCATGTTCTGTATAGGAAAATAAAGCTCTTTATTTTCCTTTTTTTAATAGGTATATAAAATTTTCTTAAAAAAAAAGTGGTACACTCTCTTATATAAGACCTAATAATAATATATGCATATTAATACAAAAATGGCTGTGATAATGCTGATGGTGAATAACACGAGAAAATATTAAAAATAGTAAAATATACTAAATCAAACTAAGCAAAATGTTCATAAGCATAGAAAATTCAGTGATTAATAGTCAGCAGGATTCTAGCTTTCTATGTCATTGCTTGGATTTTATGTGGTGTTACTAAGCAACAAAGGTTACTCTTCAGCAACACTTAGATGCAGTATTTGTAGCTTTAATCAAATCAGCTGCTAAGTGAACAGTATTTTTGTGTAATATGTTTGTCAGTGATAGATAAGCAGTACAAGAAAATCAAATATATGCGAATTTATCTTATACAGCATGATCATAACAAGTCTCTTTTTAGTTGGTTAATGGGCTTTTCTTAATGTATATCTCTGTATATATAATTTATCTTATGGTGAACATTCTTGGTAACAGGCATAATTCAGGCAGAATTTTAGTTTTGCTTCTAAGTTCCAAATAGTATTTACTGAAATGTACTAAAAATGGCTATTAAAGCTATGATATTGATATCAAGATAAGAATAGCCCATATAAAAATATCATTTTTATGATGGTCAGAACCATTTTTATTGCTGTTACGTAATAATTATTTTTAAAAACAGAAGCCCATAAGATATTGCACGTCACTTTTTAATTTTATCTTCTGCTTCCTCCTGCAGCACTAACAGAATACTAGACAAAGTAACATGACAGGTTGTTGAAAGATCTGTCAGTTCTGCTGCTTTTGAAATTCCAGTTGTTTTAAAAGTGAAAAGAGCTACCCAAAGCAAGCTTCTTTATTCTGGGCAGCAGAGACTGTAAAACAACAATTTGTATCAGCTACTTGCTAATAGAACAAAGTTTGCTTTGGGTAAAGCATGATGCCTTTAAATTTGAATGGTCATAGAGGTGAACATTTCTTATTAATCTTTATGCTACCATAAAGATGGGTTTGCTCTCATATTATAATGATTCTGCAGAGATAATTGTGGAATTCCCAATTAAAATTCCCCTCTATATATATAGATTGTTGAGCTCTATCAATTTAAATTCTATTCTATGATAGATTCTATGAAATGCCTAATAGCTGAGAAAAAATGGACAAGAACAGGAAGACATGATGAACAAAGACATTCTATGTGCCATGCTTAGGTGTTTAAAATAGTAAAGGTGGTAAATTAACTTTCACTGCTTTCTGAAGTTAGGTTTTTTCATAGACAGTATAGAAAGGATAGCAATTGTATCACTGCTATTGTTACACTAATTTTTTAGAGAGATTCTCATTTAAAAATTCTTAATCTTTGCCTTCCTGATATAATTTAAATAATCTACATTGTTTTAGGGAAAGAGGGAAAAGGGAAGGAATGCAGAAGAACACAGTTCCATCATACTTCCATAAAGATTTCATTGGAAATACATGCCAGTCCATGAAGCTCAAAATCCAAGCCTTTAAAATATTGTCCCATGAGACTCTTGATGGAGCCCTTCAAGTGCTGTAGACAGTAGGATTGTACTTGAACATCTTAGTGAATGCAATCTATTTTCTACTTAAAGTACACATTGCTGGTTTGTATTTTTATGGCAGTACTTAAAGATGTCATTTGTGTCCTTATTGCTCCTGAGGTTGTGTGATGCAATTTATTGCAGAAAAGAGACACTATTGCAGAGATATAGGAAACCAACAAGCTTAAATAAAAAAAAAAAAAAAGTGAGAAGGGAAATACTAAGAAACTCAAATTGTTGGATTACATAGGTACTCTAAATTAGGAGTCAAGGGACTGCACAACAGCCTAAACCTTTAGGGGTAAGGTAGCTTATCTGTAGTTTTGGTAGTGTGAGCTTGATGACTTATTTTCTTACACAGGCCTATCTCACTTTATTGACAGGCAGAGCCCCTAATCACACTATAAAAATTACAAATAGTTTAATACCGTTTTCTAAATGCAGTGGAAATAAAGTTGGTATGACTTCTTTGGAATAAAAAGGTTTTCAGGCTCATATTTTGAAACCCATATTCTGAGATATGGACCCCTTCACATAATTTGTGTATGCACTTCCTGTTAATTCAGTGTATGCAGATAATTAGTGAAAAAATGATCTGAACTCAATCCCAGTGGATCTGGTGAAATTTTTTGGACAATTTCAGTTTCCAAAAAATATCTAGGGCTTTCAATATTACATTAACATTGTCATTTGGATGCTTACATTTTTGGAGCCCTGTATATAATTTTCAAGCTGTGGTCAATTAGCACAAAGAAATCCTAATTTTTTCTTTTTCCTTTAGCAAGTAATAAATCATATTTTAAAAAATATTTTGCTAGTATTATATCTCCCTCTACTGGTAAAATAGTATTTTCCTTATGATTAATTTTGAAAGCAGATAATAATTTAAAAAGAATGCAACATGGTAGGTCTTTTCAAACATAAGGTCCCATGATGAATATTTTAAAGAGAAAAACAATAATCAGCTCTTAGTACTGCTTCAAACTTGGGTAAAGCAGGAAGTTCAGACAAGGGTTACTGATTTGTTCTAGGGAGATGGATCCTTGGGGAAAATAGAATGATGTTTTCAGTGCAGGGATCAGCTGGAGTCATCAAGTAATTTCTCTTAAAAACAGAACAGAAAATATGTAAATATATTAGCAGCCTAAAAATGCTTTGTTACAATAAAAGAAAATACCAGGTAGCCCAGGTTATCCCCTGGTGCCCTCTAACAAGGTGACACAATTAAAGGTTGTGAAATAGTATTAGAAGTACTGATTATTAAAAATAAATGATGGCTGCAAAAATAGAAAACAATCACGCCTCTGTTAAAGCAATTAGAAAACCTCTAAACCAGTTCAATATGGATGATAAGTATAGTAAATGTGTATTCAGTAAAGAAATCCCAGACATTCTGAAACAGATTTAAATCAAGCAGATCAAGAATACCTTGTGTGTTATTGACTAGTAAAGCAAGGCTCAAGAAGGAGTTTTCATTCTCCCTATGTTTTGCTCTAGTTCCCAAAATGCACACAAGAGAAAAACTGTAATGCAGGCCTCTTCTGCTTCTTTAGAGCACAGTCAAACCCCTTTTCTGTATACATTTTTCCAGCTAAATCACTGCAAACTAAGTTCCTGAAACTCTAACTAAGGATTCCTTAGTGTTTGCAGCATAAAGACTGCTACAGGAAACACACTTTGCCCTTGTTTTAAAGCACATGTAGAGGAGTTCTTTGGGTCACTATCTAGCTTATATATAATATCTTCAGGATGACAGAACGCATTCTGAAGCCAGTAAGTTTCATTTCTTCAACACAAATATTTCTCCCTTTTAGGTGAATGTGTGATTTTGCAATTTTGAGTAAATATTTTGGTTACCACAGTGGGTGAACTGAACCTTTTGTGACAGAGTGTTCTCAATTCTTCATCATTTCTCTGTTTCATGGTAGCAAAGATTTGATGAAGATGATTGCATTGACAAGGAATACGTTTCACTGTGTGTTTTTCCAGAAATGTATTTAAAAAAAAAGCTTAATAATTATCCAAAGACAGTGAAATTATTTAAAAAATAAGTATAACCCTCAGAAAGTCCAAATAATTGAGAATAAAATAAAGTCAAGAAGTGGAGTAGAGGGGAAAGAAAGAGAGGGACAGAGGCAATAGGTCCAAACAGAAACACAGAATGTTCCATATGAATATCAAAAACCTCTTTTTTTGTTTTTGCAGTGGGGATGACCAAACACTGGCACAGGTTGTCCAGGGGGTTTTAGAGTCACCATCCTTGGAGATCTTCAAAAGCTGTCTGCATAGGTCCTGAGCAAATGCCCCAAGGTGACCCTGCTTTGAGCTTGTGATTGATCAAGAAGGTTCCGGATGTCTCTCACAGCCTCAGCTATTCCTTGTTTCTGTGAAAAGGGAAGAGGGAAGGAAGGGAGGGGGGAAGGGAGGAAGGAAAGGGGAGGAAGGAAGGAAGGAAGGAAGGAAGGAAGGAAGGAAGGAAGGAAGGAAGGAAGGAAGGAAGGAAGGAAGGAAGGAAGGAAGGAAGGAAGGAAGGAAGGAAGGAAGGAAGGAAGGAAGGAAGGAAGGAAGGAAGGAAGGAAGGAAGGAAGGAAGGAAGGAAGGAAGGAAGGAAGGAAGGAAGGAAGGAAGGAAGGAAGGAAGGAAGGAAGGAAGGAAGGAAGGAAGGAAGGAAGGAAGGAAGGAAGGAAGGAAGGAAGGAAGGAAGGAAGGAAGGAAGGAAGGAAGGAAGGAAGGAAGGAAGGAAGGAAGGAAGGAAGGAAGGAAGGAAGGAAGGAAGGAAGGAAGGAAGGAAGGAAGGAAGGAAGGAAGGAAGGAAGGAAGGAAGGAAGGAAGGAAGGAAGGAAGGAAGGAAGATGGTTTTCACATAAAGAAAAGAGAAGCAAAAAAGCTGTGCTGTCCCACCTTTGGTTGAATATAACATGGTATTTAACCATGTGATCAGATTAATGTCTTTTCTATGCTGTTGGTGTCAAGGTGAATTGATTCCTTGCTCATGGTGTGCACTGTCAGCATCTATTGTTATCTTTTATTTTCTTGCTTGTCACTTAGATTAATAACATTAGTGGTAGCAGCTTTCTTTCCCACGTCAGTCACAGAGGAACCCTGTGTACCCTGCACAGGTAATTTCTCTTCTGTGGATTTCTTTGTAGTACTTCTTTCATTAGTTTAAACTGGCAGTAAGAGCACATTCTATCTCCTTCTGATTACTTGCATGAGTTCAATATTTGTAAAAGCATGATGATGCAGTAACTGAATACATGTAATTGCTTTCATTTTCACTGTTTTTCTGTTTTGCTTTTTTTCACTCAAACTTGAAAGAATGTAGTTGACAGCTAATTGAAAACCCCAGAAAAAGAAAGAATACTTTTGTATGTACAACACTGAATGAATCTTTCTTTTACTTCAGTATTAAATTGCAACTAACCAAATACAATTAGAGAAAAATACAACCTTCTGCTACCGCAAATAAAGCCTACATATTATAAATTATGATATCCTACTAAAAGTAGAGCCAGAAGAGATGACAACTGATTTCGATGCAATGGGAATCAGGTTGGAGACACTGATAGTAGACTAGTGCTCCTGTTGTTAATATTTTAATTCACTTCACTGAAATCCAGAACCTGTTAACAAAATGTCAAGTGATGCAAGTCTTTGAGATATTATTAAAACAGAAGAAGAATGGAATCTTATAGAGTATGAACTGTATGAACAGTGATCTAAGGCAAATTGGAAAAACACCATAATAGAAAATGCAAGATCATGAATTTAGGGATTAAGAAACAGAATTTCTCCTATCAGCTAGCTCAGCAGCTGCAGATATCATTGAAGCATAAACCTGCATGGGTGAGTTTATTCACAAAGGGGAAGAATAATGTGACCTCAGATAACAAGTTGCTTCCATTTAAAAGAGAAAAATATTAAAGCCTTACTACAAAAGACCACTGAGCATGTCTCAGAGATACTCTGTGAAGTAGTCTGTTTAATTCTAGTAATACAAGTTTAAAGGAAATAATAACTAGAAAATAGCGGGCAGTGAAGTAGAGGACATTATTTGTAATGTACTGAAAATAGTAGCATATTAAAACATTTTGGGTTTGTTTACCATTTTTAATCCAGTGCGACTAGTCAGTTAAATTGCCAGTCAGATAAAAGGGTGAAGGAAGAAGCTGATGAATTATCCAGATCAATACCTTAATTTGTGGTTGGTATCATCACCAGGGCTTACAATTGCTTGACCTTTTTTGCTGCATGCAGCCTAGCTGGGAGAGATGGGATCCACATATGTAGAAAAGGCAGGTGCATCTTCGCTAGTAAATTTGCCAACATCGTTTTCTTGCGTATGCAAAAGTTTAAAGAAAATTGACTTAGTCCAGTCACCTCAAGTGCATTTATACCAATGCAGTTATTCTGGACTACAAATAGGAGGAAGAGGAACTCTATGTCCTGTCTAGGTGTTACGATGTTATAGGAATCAGAAAAGCTCATCTTACTGGAAGATCATAACAGCCAGCTACAATGTGTTTCAGAAGGATAGGAAAGGAAGAGGAAAAGGTGGAATTGCACTTTATAAAATTGAGTGTATCAGGTTGTTCTATGGAGACCACAGAAGTTCTATTGAATTTCTGTCAAGATTAGAGGGATCATCATGAAGCTGGAATCTTATGACCTTCCAGTCAGGGTGATAAGGCCAACAAAACTTTAATTTGGCCACTTGAAGAAGTTGTGTGTCAATAGAACGTGCTCCTCATTGATGGAGAACTTCCATTACTTTTACTTGTTGAGAAAACAATGCAGTGTTGCACAATCTTCCCATCAGATTTCTGCAAGTCACTGAGGACTGCTTCCTGCTGCAGATGCAGGACATGCCAGCTAGGAACAGCACATTACTAGATTTACTATTCACAAGCTGAGAAAACTTAATTTACATTGGTAGTCATGGATACACCAATCATAGCATTGCGGAGTTTTAGCTCCTTCTGAGCACACTTGACATCAGGAGTATGACAAAGGCCCTGGATTTTGGAAGAGCCAAATTACATATGTTCAGAGCCCAGACAGAAGGAATTCCTAAGGAAACAACCATGAATGGATTTGGGAGTGCTGGGAGTGTTTTTTTTTTAAAAAAACCCTTCTGAATGGCTGAAAAGGGACAAGAACAGTTCAACCCTCAAAAAGAGAAAAGAAGAAGGCAGAACAAAAGACTACCTGGGCTTAACGATGAGATTTTGGATGTGCTTAAAAGCAAAAAAGAAGCACTCTAGCTATGGAAAGGAAGGTAAATAGGCAAGAAGGACTAAAAGAGCTTTGATAGAACATGCAGAGGTACAGTCAGGAAGGCAAAGGTTCAGCTAGAACTGAAACTGAACAAGAGAGACGTCAAGAAAAAGGAGTTCCACAGACACAGGAGCAGTTTGCAGAAGCACTGGGAAGATGTAGGGCACACTGTTACACAGGGCAGGGAAACTATTTATTAATGCTAAAGAGTCAGATTTAAAAAACACCTTATTTACCTCTGTCTTTACCGTGACATGGTCAAGCAGCTATGATAACATGTTGACCCTCCAGCAGTGGAGGAAGGGTTGATATTCAGCCACAAGGTCTCAGCCCACATAAATCTATGGGCCTGGATGTAATCCACTCCAAGGCATTAAGAGAAATATCTGACAATATTGCAAAGCCGCTATCTATAATATTTGAAAAGCAGTGGAGAACAGGGTATATCTCTTGTGACTGGAAGAGGCAAAATATCACAAGCTTGTCAACTTTAAGCAGGACCCTAAAGAGGACCCAGGAAGCCACTGGACCACTAGTCTTACTCCAGTCGCTGGTAAAATAATGGGATGGACTAGCAAGCCTTTTATGAAGCTTAATGAAGAAAAATCCCTGCACTTGAAGGCCAGGTTCCATGTAGCTGGGAAGCACTTACATGAGAAGAACCTGGGAGTCCTGGAGGGCAACAAACTCGATCCAATTGGACAAGATACTAGAGATTCTCATCTAATCTCCCTTTCCCATGGAAGTTTGAGTTAGGTGTTGTTTTGAGGTCCCTTCCAACCTGTTCTATGGTTCTTTATCTGTAAGGTAGAACCACAGTAACACAGATAAGAAATAACTTCTGAGAGATTTATCATTACTTGGGATTTAGGTAACAAATTGATCTAATTGATGTCCCTGGAAAACTCCAGAAGAGACTGCATATAAACAACTACTTTTCAAATGAATATAGATTAATGAAATAAATATGAGACATTGCACATGTAGATTTATTGTGTGGAATCAGTGTGTCAGAAATGTTTACAGTATAGATACATTAATCTGATTCACTTTCTCTAGGATGTCTTTGTAGTCAATGAAAAACAGGAAAAGAACAAAGAAACAAACAAGAAGCATTACAAGGATAGAACTCAATTGCATATTATAAGCAAAATATATACAGAAGTAAATTTGCTAAATGTAATCTTCAGCATTATATTGGTTTCTGTCAAATCACAGAAATTACATAAAACTGAAAAACTAGGAGGTCTGTCAAAATAAAGCATAAGCTAAATTATTCCAGTCAGTAACAGATAATCTATTACAGTTCTGCAAATTCTTCTGTGAGGGAGACAACACTCTAAATTAACCTAATTTATCTGGCTTTTTGTAATATGTTTACAGAGAACTAATATATAGAGCATGATGAAAAAAGCATAAAATATACAAACCAAGGATTATGAAAGGATGCAAATGAATGTGAAAGAATATAAATGAAAAAAATCCCACCAAATCATCAAGCAAATAAAGCCCAACCTAAAGCCAAGCAAAAAACCCAAACAAAACAAACAAACAAAAACAAAACAAAAAAGCCCCATTAAATAAAAACAACAACCAAAAAGACAACACTAAGAAAACCCAAGAAAGAACCCCAAAAAATCCCCTAAAACGATCACTTCGTATTCCTTACAGTGAAATCCTAAAATATAGGAGTGCTACAAGGTTCCCTAATTGCACTGATTCTTTGTCTCAAATTTTTAAGAGATTTATTGAAGAGGTTGGACAGACAAATATCATAAGCTGAAGGTGACAAAATTACATATGTTTTGAAACCCAGGAGTTAAGAGGTGCTAGAGGGGTATTTTGAACTAAATGGTAAATAGGGTTCGATCAGTCACCCTCATTCAAAGATATAATCTGTTCTCACTTGAATATTTGGAAAACCTTTAAAGGACTTTAAAAGAAAAGTTTATTTTTATAATTTATTTAGATCACCTTGAAGATTTGCAATTGCTTTCAAAAATTATGATTTTACGCCAATGATATTGGTACATGTTTGAACAAGCTGTTTTCAGAATTACAGTTTCTTAAAGTAAAACTTCACCAGATCAAGCTGAATGAGAACTATACTGAAAATATAGTTATAGTAAAAGGTAATAAACATGTATAATCAAATTGTTACAGAACATATTAAAATCAATAAAAGAGAAAGACAGTATAAGGTGTACTGTTTCCTTGGACACATTATTATGATCATCTCCTTTTTGATGTAACAGTTTTGAAAAGCAGTTCAAGAGAGAGACCTATCAGACTTGTTAACTAATACCACTCCTGCACTGACTGCCAAAACCAGTAATGAAACACTAAGAAAAGCTCCACAGATTCCATAATTGCCGCAAAAATGAGCATCCAAGGTTATGAAACTAAAGCTAAAACATTCAATATGAAAATAAAAATATTCACGGTTTGATATTCTTATTTCACACTCACCATAAATATGCAATGACACTTAAATTTTGTATTGCTATAACACAATCTCAGATGACAATTCTCTGATATTGTATTATTATACAACATAATTATAATTCAATGCTGTACCACGATTATTAGAATAAGAAAAGCTCATAGGCTTGTCACTTGAGACTTAAATAAAAGCACCTAGATACCTAGGAAACTAGGCAAAGTCCATTCCATAAAGTAAACATTAATTCTTTATTACACACCTTAAGTCCACATGCAGAGTATAGGCAAAGTTAGGCCCTTCAGAGATGCATTACACCAAAGTTAAACAAAGATCTCGCTAAAGTAAACCACCAAAACCCATTGAGATTAGGAGAAAATATCTCAGGCTTACTTAAATTTGCAATAAATAATCTTGAATATTCTATGATGAGGTAATTTGTGTAGAACTGTTTTACCCCATCAATGTATGTTCAGCCTAGCTGATCAAGTTGCTCAAGGGATTGGATAAGACTTAAAATCATCATCAGGCTTAATCATCTATTGATAATTGAATTTCTCTGTGCTTAAAAATGAAATGTTACTGTACCCATGTAGGCATAAAAAATTTAAGACATTTTAAAGTCACATAATTCATTGTCATGGAATTTAGGTGATTTATATAAAAACGCTTATTTATATATGAAAAAAATAATAGCAATATTAAGTCGTTGTATTCCATTCTACTTTTAACAGATGGAATTCAGCAATCAATTGATACTATGCAGTAAGGATAACATTAGACATTTAACATTTAAGAAAGAAAGGCAAGTAATACATCTTATAAAGTTGAGCATATTTAAAAATATTTCCATGAATCCCAAGCTTTGTGTAATTCCCCTGACACTAATTGGTACATTAAAAACTATTTTAAATAGTGGTATTGGTGTTTTGATGATTGCACTGAAATACATTCTTCAAGCTATAGGGAAGAAGTTTTTTGCTGTTAAAAAATTAAATCAATGTCATACAACCCTTATGGTGTCAAGGAATGTGTTGACTTTTAATGGATAATCACCAAAGGCCTTGTGTTGTTTTTGATTCCCTCTTAAATTATTAAATCAACATAGGTATTTCCTAATTAAAGATGTCTCATCATTTAGTGAGATTAGTGGGAGTCAGCCTAGATTCAGACGTCATGAAACAACATAGTTCTTAAATTTAGTTCAGTTAGAGAGGGACTGTACAATGCTAGGAATAGCAACTGTTCACTAACTTAATTCAAGATAATGCATTTAACATAAATAACATGTCTGTATAGCAGTATAACTACAAACATTTGCTAGATAATAGAAAAAATATGCCAGGAATTATTTATTATAATTTAGGGAGTTTCCAAAATTTTAAGAAAGATGAAGGTATAAATAAAGATAAGGTTTGCTCATTCTCACTCCGAATATTCTGTACATTATTCTGAATTATTACAGATATTTTTATTCATTATGATTGCAGAATGCCTCAAGACTAAATTCTGAATTTCTTCCAATGACATGCTCATTTGATAGCATTAGGAGTTTGAGATTTAATGGTCTTGGGAAGCTTAAATTTTATTAAACTTTTATTAACCAAGGATTTTCTCAGTGTAATTGAATAACTGAAAACACTTGAAGCTTTGCTGAATTAAGAGAGATTAAAACCATGCAATAAATTTTTAAAAAGTTAGTAATTAAAATTAGATTTCATTTTAAAATATTTTTATTTGAAATAAAACAAAACCAGGATTGACAGTTTATATTTACTTGTCCAACAGTATATCCTGCCCAACTTCAGCTCAGTTCTTTCTGCACAGATATATACAGGATATATTACGCTTAACTCAGAGTTTTTATTCTTTATGCTATAGTTTTGTTTCCAGTCTCTATAAACCAGCACTTTTTCAATAAGAAATAGACCTCTAAATCATCATACCAATTGATGTGCTAGTAGTATCCTAATGTTGCTATATTTAGCAAATATTTTCCTACCTGTTTTGGTAAAGATAATAAAAAAAAAATGGGTACTCTCAGAAAGTTGGAGATCTTTTTTAAGGGTTTGTTGGGTTTCTTTCCCCCAAGAAAGTATTGTGGTTTAACCCCAGTCAGTAGCTAAGCACCTCACAGTTGGTCGCTCAATCTCCCAGGCAGGTCTTCAGCCATCTTCAGCACAGGCAGGCTACATCACGTGTAATGGTGACTTGGGTGGAAAAAAATATGACTCCAAATGCCACCCCTTTCTTCTTCCTTCCCCTTCTTTATATGCTGAACATGATAAAATATGTTATGGAATATTCTTTTGGTCAGTTGTGGTCAGCTGTCCTCTCCGTGACCTTTCACAAATTCTTATGGAGCCTCAGCCTATTTGCTAGTGGAGTTTGCATGTATCATTCTGTTGTACAAATTTTGCAGCTTGTGAAAAGGCTAAATTATTTGCTAATGTCATTAGGTCTAATACAAAATCCTTTGAAAACAAAGCCTACATCTTCATAATCATCTATCTGTGATCCACAGCAATGTGTTACTTAACCAGTAACACATGTGAAAGATAATTTCAGATTTTGGAAATAAATATGTTTCTTTTCACCTGGTACACACATAAGAATGTAAGTGTACACAATTAACAAAGAATATTCTTTATTTCTGTTTTACCAGATCCACCAAGCAGACTTATACTAACAATTTGTAAGATGTGTATCACAGTTTAAAAACTGTAGATAATAGTTTATTGTGATGAGATTCCTCAAAAGTAAGGAAAGAAATAAATACTTAATTTGAAAAATATATATTTAGTTTGTTCCACTCTTTAGAGTAATTTCTGTTAGTTTGTGGCAGTTTTTATGGTGAACATCAGAAGTTTTGAAGTAGGCTTTTACCCTATACTGCAAAAAATACCCACTGAAACCTTTGAAAAATAGACTTGTACTGAAGTAATTTATTCTCAGTTGAAATGGACAGGTTTCAGAGCCTTCCCTTTTTCTACTTTATAATTATCAGAATGTCCATGCTGAATCTCAGAAAATGTCATACTGAAAATAATTTCAAAATCAACATGTACATATTTGTTCTAGCTTTGCCAGAGCAGAAATGTTTCAGCAGGAGAAAGCTTAGAAAGAAATGGCTTGATCCACTCTGGTTCCTCCATATCACAGTAATTAACTTCAAATATATGGCTATAAAAGATTTATAGATTTTAAACTTGTGACTATTGGCCCATCATGAAAAATGTAATTGCTACCATAAGTCACAAAGCTAAGGATGCACTGATCAGCCACAGAGTACTTCTCGGAGCTTAGTAAATGGACATCTGAGATACATGAAACACTTCAAAAACAGAATATCAGCCTGAAAATGCCTGGTTTCTTTCCAGAGAATTCCTGGAGTAATGTCCCTGTTTTTCTAAGGATAAATTATAGATGTAGTTGCTGAAATTGTCTCCAAACCATATTACCACCAGGAGTCACAAATAGAATATCAAAGTTCTGCTTCTGCTCAGAGATGTAGAAATTTTTGTCAACTGGAAAGAAAAAAAAAAAAAAAGAAAAAAAAGGCGTCAGGTATATAGATATAGTCAAATCGATATTGATAAAAAGTTGTTGAAAAAACTGAATATATGCACAGATATGTTAGTATATATATCATTTCTTGAGCGAACAATTCATAGACCTTAGGACATTAATGTATTTGTGACTATTCAGTCAGTCTAAATCAGCAAGATATATGACTATGTTGTGGTAGTAAAACATTAAATTGTGTTATCAAGAAGACATAGCTTAAAGGCTACTGAAAACATCCAAAAAACAAACCAATCCAAACCTAATGTAAAACCAAGAAAAAAAAACAACAAAAAAAACCCCTCAAAACCACAAAACCACAACCACTCTGCAAAGAATGTCACCTCTTCTTGGAAAACCTTGTTATTTTAGTAGCAAGGATCTCATCATTGTTATATCTGAGCTCCTGGCAAATTAGTGTCTTATTGACAGGTGTATATAATGAAAGCATTGTGAATTTCAGAGTTTCAAAATATCTGCAGTATGAACTACAAGACAAACTGTAAATCATATTAGAAACAGTCCTCAATACAAATAAGTCTACGCAATATTTACAAAACAGGGTGTTTGGTTTATCGTTGGCAGATTTATTTCATAAGCAACTCAGAAAACTTAGTGAAAAATAATTTCACTGTCAAACACTAACCAATTTATATCCATAGTTGAATGAATCTTCTTTCAATCAATCACCACATTGCTACAATCCTGATTTGTGTATTCACACAAACACACATATTTGTCTTCTTTTGTATTAATGTGCAGTATTTAGGAATAACACAAACACTGCAACATGTTTTATAAAAAGAGGATAGGTCAAAATTATGGTTGAAAACAACCAGTTGAGTAGAAAAGAAATTAAATTTACTGTATTGCATAAGTGTTCCTCTGCTTTTCTCTTTCTGCTCTTATCAATTTCCTCCGCTAGTTGTTCCAGCAGTACAACTGCTGGCAAGTTGTTTGTCATATTCTTTAACCTAGAAATTAAGGCATTTTATAATAACAGAAAAAAAACTCAAGAGGAGCCACTTTATAAATATTTTGTAGTGCCTGAACAATTTTTATTACCATAAATGCCATTATGGTGTCACTAAGAAACCCTGGTGACGAGCATGGGATAAAAGAAAAACTGTTTTTACAGCTTGCTTGTAGGAATTGGAACACAACTGAATTGTAAGTTCCCTTGGGTTATGAATAAATCCCTTTTGCAATTTTAGTGAAGATCATTGGTATTTCCTTGCAAATATTTTTTTTAATGAAACAGAGAGTTTAGGAAAAAATTATGTAGTAAAATAATAATTCTGATTACAATTTTAAAATTCACTTTTTGTATAAATGAAAGACAAAAATACTCAAATGCTAACATCACAATGAAATATAAGAACCAAGTAAATGAAATTAATTTCTTGCAAATGTCTAAAAGTAATATTTAGCTATTTAAGTTTTCTTAAAGCTACATTTTGATGATTTTGGATACCACTAAAAATTTCAGCATTTGAAAATACTACCTCACTTGAACAACTTCTAAAATATCAGAATTTTTCCAACTTGAAAAATGGAATTCAGTTTTTAATGCTCTTTGCTAGCACAATATATATCTCTGAATAAGGTATGTACCACCTTCAGAAATATGAAGTATGATTTGATTTACTGAAGCTTTTGTCTATCACAAAGGGAGTTGAGTAGTATCACTGTGTTTTTCAGTTCACAATAGCACTGCAATTCATTTAAAGTTAAATGCTTCTACTGTGCATATTTGTCAAAAAGCACATGCTTTAACATCATCATTAGTTTACAAATTTCTGTTGAATGAAACATACGTAAAATTAAGATTGTAGATTATGAAGCCAAAAGCTTGTTTGTTTTCATCAAATACCTCTGTGAGAAATATATTGTCATTTAATTTGCTTTGTCCACAATTTACATGAAGATCAAGTGTGCTGTGTTTGAAAGAATTGCTTAGGAGGATGTTTGCCATATTCAATCTGTGACAAACTAGATTTTCTGGAAATGTTCACAAGGATGATATTTTCCCTTCTTTTAAACAATTGTACCTGTTCAGCAGGAAGAAATTCATACAATGTCAGGACTGAGAGGGATCTAGCAGGAAACTGACAGTGCGCACAGACTTTGGAGGTTCCTACAGAACGACAGCTCTGCCTTTGGCAGGTTCTGAAGTCAAGCATCAATAGTGACAGTGGGGCTGAAATCCAAGAAAACACTGAACTTGCTGAAAAAGAAGTTAGGCTAGACTGAGGACTGGTAAGGAAAACATCATTTTTATATCTTTTTGTTAAAACTGTCACACACAGATCTGAGATTTTCTTACATAAGTGTGTAAGGCATTTCATAATGAAATGCATTACATACACCTATTCTGCTCAGGTTAGCCAGCCGTCATCTTCAAACTTCCAGGGAGACATGGCATGGCAGATGCTTTTAGTTCTCTAGATATCTCTGAGTAGCTTTTAGCTGAACTTCACTGAACTCTCCACAGATCTGTGCTTTGCTGTTGAAGGCAGGAAGACTGAGCTCTTTATGAGATATGTGGCATCAGGACATCACTCGATCTAGCTCACACAGAATCCCTTCCTAACAATTCCTCTCTGCCTCTCCTTCCTCTTCATACTTTTCCCATGTTCCAGCATGGATCTTCTCCGTGGCCTTCAGGAACAGTCTGCTCCAGAGTAGTTCCCCTAGGGTCCACACTTCTAATAGAAAAGCTGCCCCTGTATGGTTTTCTCTCCATGGCTCACAATTCCTGAAAGGAATCTGCCTGGAACATGGACTGCAGTGTGGATATCAGCTCCATTGTCAGTTCTCCAAAAGCTGCAGGGGAATCACTGACAAAATGCCTGGAGGAACTAATTTTTTCATTTACATGCAATGGTATCTTACATTTATTGTGATCTTAGTGATTCGGGAATTAAGAGATTGTTGGCAAGAAACACACACTTTGTGTGAGGAGGACACACAAACTCTTCTTCAAAAGCTGAAAACTTCCAGTTAAGTATACAATTTATTGGGATCTAACTTAGTTATGTAAATCAGTTAAATAATGTGGCAAACGGACTGCTAGAACACAGGGAGCAGAAAAGGATGTCTGCAACAGGAATGGCAAAGAATCCAGTAGTCTTCACAGGGAAAGGGAAATGCAGATGAATATCATCCATGGAAAACTCAGTAGTTCCCTGGGGCAATATATGGAGAAAATTATCTGTAGTAAAATTAGTGCCTCTGCTGAGCCTATAAATATTACCATCTTCTTAATATTGTAGAACTTCATTTTACATATGTAGGCACTGGTAGAAAGGAAGAGAGAAAGCTTTCATAGCTCCCATTTAAAACTAAATGGTGCTGATGCTGATATTTAAGGCATATTAGAATAAAGTGACACAGAATACTGGATTCCTTTTAAAAATGAATATTTCTATCTTTTGTTCCCTCAAATCCTCTTTGCTCTAATCTCTAATAATACAAATTTCATTGTTCCGTTCTTTTCAGACACTTTAGTGTAAGAAGCTGACTTGTCAGTAGTAAATGCAGCTTCTATGTGTGATAAGTGAATGCCTGTATCGTGAGCTATACAGCTATAACATACAATAATGTAAAAAAATCAATAAATATGTAGTGCTCCAAGATATCTGTCTATTAATTGCCAGCAGAGTGACAGATTGATGCTTGTTAAAATATATTTAATCTATGCTGTAAGATCGCAAAGTGCTGAGTAGAAAAAAAATGCCAACTAGAAAGATCCAAGTCAGCATAAAAGATTATCAGTGACTTTTCAAAAAGATAAAAAATACTAGTCAGCAGAATAGAAACTACACTTCTGTATTATTTTGATCTTTTTAAGCTAAGAATACTCCAGTGCATTTTAAGAGAACACTGTATAAAATATTATCAGTAGTTAACCTGTCTACCAACTGCATAGTTTAAGCCCTACAAACTTACATTTAGTAGTAAAAGTAGGTACCAGCCACCCAGTGCCAGGTCTCGTGAGAGGAGCAGAAGAAATTGGGGCACTGCTTGTGGTCCCTGCAGAGAGTTCAAATTGAGAGTGGCCAAGTATAACGGGGTTGTTGCCTGCTCTGCTCACCCACAGGTTTAGGCTGAAAACTTGATGGCTGTCCCAGCTAGGAAGTGAACATGCAAAACTATCTGGAAGCCTGAGATCTGCAGGGAATTAAAAGTATGACATCTTTCAAAAGAACTATCATTTTATAAAAGTAGTACGTGATGATGGCCTGCTGAAAGAAAAGCTATGCTGTCATTTCCACCCAAACTGACCTCAAAAGGAGTGAAATAGCTATCCAGACCTCAGGTTGCGTGGGATGCCAGCATCAGCAAGCCCCTCTAACACCTAAACACCTAAGTGACCTTCCATATAATCATAAATTGGTAATTTTATGTGTTTTGGCTCATGGTATTCTTAACGTATATTGATATATGTAGAAATAATGATAAAATCATAGGATGGTTTGGGTTGAAAGGGACATTAAAGATAACCTTTTTCAGTCCCCCTGCCTAGTGAAATGGCAGGGACACATTCCACTAGATCATGCTGCTCAGACCCCCATCCAAACTGGCCTTAAAATCAACCAAACTTCTTAATTTATTTTTCCTTTTATATTTTTCCCTAATTTTTATTTTTCCTTTAAATATAGTGGGACACCTCCTCTTTATTAAGAACCACAGTGTTCTTTATTCTTTATTATTGTTGTTACTATTTAAATAATTACTTATGAGGAAACATTAGAAAACACATGAATAAAATAGTGATAGTTTTAGATAGTTTTAAAGAACTGTGGTAGCATGTGTTATTTTGAAGTTTTATGGTCAATAGTTCAGCTAGCTCCCACTTCCTCATTTATACTATTTGCCCAAATATTCCTTCCTTTATTTAACATGATTATATTGGCTTTTCACATAATTTAATTTAAAAAGCATTCTGATTTTGATATTTCCTTCTATGAAAGCAAATTAATAAATAAGAAATTGCAAGAAAAACTTGGTGATGTCTATATTACATCTTTATGGAATATGTGTTTCTTTTGTGATGGACCAGACTAATGTATGATTAGTGGCAGCTCTTATCACAGCTACTCTGATGATGTATTAATGTGACATATCATCATAGCACTGTCATTGTGATAATTTAGTAGTGTGCTACATCATCAGATTGATGATGAAGAAAACCTGTGCTCAAAACAGAAATCACTGAGTTTTGTCAACTTCTGCCATACTCTGTTTTTGTGTGCACTTGAATAGGTCTAAAGAGACAAAAGTGTTATAATAGTTTAATGCTCCTCTATGCTACCTGTTTTCTATTTCTATCTTTTGTTTTAGTCTCTTTCATTTCCACTCAGTTTATGCTTCCAGATTATCTTTCCTTTTGCAGTTTTCAGCTCTTATTCCTTCTGTCTACTGCCCTTTCCCTCTTTAACCTGATACAGGATAAAAACAGGTCTAGGCTTGGCTATAGCGTTCCCTGCTATCCAGCTGTCTCCTGTCCTTTCCTGTTCTGCTTGTCAACCATTACTTACCCTGTTTTTATATTTATTACTCTGGCTCTCATCCTTCTGTCATGGTAGGTAATCCCTGTGCCACCTATGTGGCACTCTACCTTTCTGAAAAAGGTGACCTCTGGCTTAAAAATTGGATTTGGATTTTGTAATTGCCATAAAATGTGGATTTTAGTGTCTTTTCCTTCATTATCTCCTACATATTTTCAAATGAAGTGAGATGGGGTAGAGTGAGGCAAGACAGGAAGGGGAGGGAAGGGGAGGGAAGGGGAGCCTTTTCTGTCTCGCTCTCCTAATTATGCCAAAGAAATAGTAATTGTAGCAGGGAAACAGTATATCCAGACTAAACAATATGATGTTAAAAGACTTTGAAATAAATTTCATTGTTACTAATAAGTGCACCAAAACTGTCACACAAAACTAGATGAAAATGTCTCATTTTCCCATTATTAAAATGTGTATTTTAAGAAACATTGCATACTAACATAAGTAATTGTCATAAGATCTGTTTTACATTGTATGGAAATGTAAAGGTTGGTTATAATCTCATGAAAATGCTTCTTTTTGAACAGCAATACTTTCATTTTCAGATAGAATGCAATTTCACAATGTAAAAACTTCTATTTTTTCACAGATATTCAGCATCAATCACAAAGTGATCAAACATAAAGGACATGCAAATGTCCTTTGCTCTAACACATCTGCTTACTCTCTACAAAAGGCAAAATTGTCTATTTCTTATATGATATTTCTATTTCTTTTAATGATATGGCAAGTGATTGTCACTACAAAGTCGAACCAGTAATTTTATAGAATAAGATGTTAAAATACAGCACAAATCACAGAAATGAGGAACAAACTCTAAATTCTACTTGATTATTTTTAATCCAGATTTGCCATGGCAAGTAAGAAAGTACAAAATAGAATCAGGCATTCCATTCAGCTAGGCAGAAATGTCTTTTGGTTATGCTACTATTTCTTAACTATTTCCTTACAGCCTGAACTCAAACTTGCTGCAGCCAATAAAAATTTCTAGTGAGGTTTCCCACCATAGGATGGCAAAGAAATGTTTTACTAACCATTTTTCTAACTTTTTTTGGTATTTCTTTGGAAT
The DNA here is from genome assembly GCF_021018805.1 of Prinia subflava. NCBI lineage: Eukaryota > Metazoa > Chordata > Aves > Passeriformes > Cisticolidae > Prinia > Prinia subflava. The sequence goes on from NC_086249.1 coordinate 64,078,451, forward strand.
TTTCAGTCTTTCTGTTTGCCAAATATTCTTAAATCTGGTCCAGGTATATTGTCATTTGTATTTCAAATGTAGGAGGGGAGAAGCAATAGCACAGAAAATGTAAGTATACAACATTTCACCTATAAAACAAAAACTATATGAGAAAACAAGCATACCAAACCTAGATCCAGTTTGTTGGGCATTGCTTGATAAGGCATGAACTGTTCACTGATACTGAAGGGTTTATTGAGGAGAGCTGTAAATAACAATGTAGTACAACTTGATGGCTTGCTCTAATGTTCTTGCTAGAGCTCACTCTCTGCATTCAATGTCCAAACTGATGGGTAGGGGATTTTAAAACCTAAAAATATACACACAGGTGGCAGTGGGTCAAATCACAGCAAATGTTCTCTTTGGCTTCCTTTCAAAGGTTTCAATAAAATGGAGTCATATTTTTAGAAGATTTAAAGCTTGTTGGTTCTGCCCCAGACATTTTTAAGAACACAAAGTTGACAAGATTTCTTGTACTTTGCCTTGAAGTACTGCTCCTAAAGATAACATAATGTTTTCAGCATTAACAGAAATTACAAATTTGAATACATTCTTTACATCCTTTCATTTTCCAGGGAGCCTTTGCTGAAATGTTTCTCCTGAATATTTCTGAGCTGTTGTTTGACCCCTGATTATCACCTGACATATTACCCAACATTAATAGCAAGCTCAGAAATGGTCAGTTGTGAAAATACAGTTTAACCTTCAAGGCATGAAGCTCAAAAATGTTTTTTGAATGGTAGCATTTAGGCACAAACTCATTATACTTGTCCCTAGAAATGAAAATGTGGAAGAGTTAAGGTATCATGTTATCTATATGTTTATATCCCTATAGTTTATTTTGATCTTCTCTTTCTTTTTCCTTTAATAATGTGGGCAGATTTACAGAGATTGTGGAAGCCTAAATGAAGTAATTCTACTGTTTCTTTTCACTGAAGTAAAGGAAGCCCTAATAGTAGTCTATTATCTTTTACATTATTCCTGGTTTTTTTAGAAAATACTGTGCTATTCTAGGAAATGGCTTTTTTATTTTTTATTTCATTTATGAACTTAGATTTGTAACCCTTTTTTATTTCAGTGTGCAGAAACAATTTAGTCATAAAGAGTCAACAAGAAGAGTTCAAAAAAGCATATATTAGTAGATTCAAGATTAAACATAAGCTCTTTATAGGGGGGGAAAAGCCAATAAATATTGAAGTTTTTAGTTCTAGAAGAAAAAGCAGAAAGAAAGTTACATTAGATTAGGCTTCCATTTGAAATGGTATAAATGAAAATATAAGTCACTGTATAGAATATACAAATAGGACCAAATTCTGGTTGTGGTACTTTTCCTGATATACCTATATCAGGATTGATGTGAAACACCAGGGGGCACATCTTAACATAAAATATAGCATATCCAAGATGATGCAGACCTAATACATGTAGTTAAGCAACAATTAGGGAATTCAGTGTAATTAAACTACTCCTACTGTGAAGCTGGGAATACAGACAGGAAGACTTGGACTAACTGCATTTTACATTGTAGGATTTTGGAATACCAAGTGACAGTTCAAACAGTCAACCTGCTGAACCCTTCAGTGGTCAGTCAGCAAATTTAGTATATGGCTGAGGAAAAGGACAAGATGTAAATTATGCTTCTTGAGCACTATATCAAGAGAAGTGTTTCTTTTTGGTCTTAATTTACAAGTCTGAAAGTATATTTATATTTTCTTAGAATTTTATTTCACAGCTATCTTAATTGAGTATACATAGAAACGTAATATTCAAGAAGTTACAAAAGGATTGCACATAGACCGTTATTTTCTTTATTTTAGAGAATTTAAAACTCCTCTTTAAGTCTGGTTAAAAACAAACAAACAAACAAACAAACAAAACTGATGAAGAAGGGAATACAGGTGACCTTGCCCCTCATCAGTAACAGCTGTGTTAAGTATCCAATTCAGCCTCACCCCGATGAGTCACAGCTATAGCAAATAAATATAAGGGTGATAAAGGGAGTGGGTTAGCTAGTGAGGAAATCAGGTAGCAGGAGGAGCCTTGAGAAGAGGGAATGAGAGGATCATGAAGAAGAGACCTGAGGAGAGAGAATCACTGCTGTGAGGTCAGTGTGGGTCTGCAGTTGGAGCCTGTTGTTGGAACCTGCAGTCACAGTCTAGCTGGGTAAAAGCCTGCAGTCAGAGTCTGCAAACCAATACCTGCAGTCAGAGTTTAGCAGGAAATAACCAGCAGTGAGAGGCTGCAAGGGCAACCTAGAGTAGGAGCTTGCTGTAGCCAGAGTCAGTGAATAGTTGGAGGCTGGGTGGCTGAGCTGTAAAGAAGAATAAACCAGACCTTTCCATGCTGTGGTAAACAAGAAGTCTGTGTCTTGGCTCATTTCTACCTTCTAAAAGAGAGCTACTGCAGCACAACACCAATTAATTCTAGTAGGAATCAGGACAATAGTCAAAATCACTCTGTTCAGTGAGATGAGTTCTTCCATGTTAACTTTGCTTGCTCCTAGAATGAGTCAAGCTTTTTTTCTAGTTGCTCTCCTGAATCTGTACTTCAAGGCATGGAGGTCATGCTTCAAATGAATGCTCAATGTATCAGAAAGAACCTCTTTACCTTCCAGGTGATGGAGCACTAGAACAGATTGTCCAGGGAGGTTGTAGCGTATCACCCCCTGAAGATACTCAAGAACCATCTTGTTGGAGTCCAGGATATTCCTCTGGCTGCCCTGGAGGATTTGAAGATTGTACAGGGGGGTCTGGGATCTGTACAGGGGGGTCAGTTAGACCCACACAGATCCCAGGAGGACACTGGCTCTGATTGCTGTCCATGGGAGTGAACACTCACATGCAGGAAGAATCACGAATCCTAAGAATTTAGAATAAGTAGTGGATGGTTTATTATAGAATATAAATATAGAAATTAGGATTCTTAGCATATGGGGCTGAAGAGGCAAGATGGAGGAATTGGGGAGTGGCCCCTGTCCTCCTAGTTCTTGCTCTCGTCCCCCATCTTGTGCTGAGTTGGGTTTTAGAGATTGGCTTAGAGTAGAACTGACATGTTAGTATAGGCAATAGGTATTGGTAAAATTTTGTAAATAAAAAATATGTCTCAGACAGTGGTTGGGTCAAGGGTACCGTACTTAAGGTGCAGGGCTCTCTGATCCGCCCCAGTCCAGCCACGTGTCTTGCTTTGCTGGGGACGCCTTGCAAAGCTGGACAAGAACTGATAGATAATTAAGAATAAACAGCTTGATAACACGAAATACTGGACTCAACTTGTCGTCTCTGGCTTCGGTGTGAAACACCCAGGGTGAAGAGAAGACTGAAAACCTTATTACCTCTGGGAACAGCAACTCAGGGGAAACCCTCAGGGAACAGCAACCTTGGGGGAACCCTTATTACCTTGGGGGTCAGCAACCCCAAGGAGAATCTCAGGGAAACAACAACCCTGAGACCATCTGGTCACAATCCTGTACAACATACTCTTGGAAGACCATGCTGGAGCAGGGAGGTTAGACGAGATGACCCACTGTATTCCTCCCAACCTGATCCAGCCTATGGTTTTGTGATTCTACATGATTACCCATAACTGCTACCCAAAGGGAGTGGAAAAACAAACCTTGAGAAGAACTATGGAATCCTTTTTTTGTTGTTGTTTTCTCAGGGATGGTAGACACACATCTGTGACATGAAGGTTTGCCATCTGCTGCTTCCTCTAAGCATCTATCTGCTGAAAGCTGTAAATATCGCCAAAATGAGAGTTATATGGTTGGGTGAGTTATTAATTCAGATAAGCATCAATTTTTTCAAGGTGCATATCTGGTTAATGGCAGATATTTAGGGTGGGGGATTCCTCTCAACTAATTTACATGTCAGAGGAAGGTATGTATTATAAAAGCAAAGATGGGTGCCCGCAGAATATTACTGATTTCCTCCTTTTTAATGCTCCCTTTTTGGGTCTGGCTGGGAAGGGATTATCTTTCTCTATAGCTGCCCTTGCAGTGCTGTGCTTTGTGTTTGTAGCTAAAACAACTAAGAAAAGACACCAGAGTTTTGGCTGCTGCTGTACAGCATCAAGGCTGTCCTCCAACTTGCTAGAACCACCAAAGGCCAGCAGAGCAAGGGTGGGCAGGAAGATTTAAGGAGTGGCTTCAGGGGAGGTCTAGTAGTTGTGTCAGTCTGGAAGAGTTGACCCAGACTGAGCAAAGGGATATTCCATGCCATATGATGTCATGCTCAGTAATAAAAAAATAAGAAAGGAGGAGGAGGACACTTGTTATTAAGATGTTTGCCTTCCAAAGCAGCTGCCATGTGTTCTATGGCCCTACTTCCCAGGAATTGGCTGAACAGCATCATCGGATGGGAAGCTGAGAGTAAGTTTCTTTATTTTACTTTACTTCTTTATTCAACTTTTTCTTCCCTCAATTAAACCTCTTTTATCTACACTGAAGACTTTTTGATCTTATTTTCTCCACCTGTCCTGCTGAAGTCAAGGTCAATACACTATATTGTCTTAAGGTGAGCTGGAACTTATATATTCAATCTCTCTCTCTTAGTTATGAGAGGGGGCAAGGATGATATAGTCAGCTATATTATATGTGTTTATATATATTTCACCAAATTAATACTTTATCTTTTCTCTTTAAAATTCAAAATATTTTTAAAAGATGACAAATACTTGAGCCTTCTTGCTTTCTTTTTAAAAAATAAATGATAAGGGGGAAAAATGAAGAAGAACCAATTTAACCATGAAAATGAAGTCATTAGGATAATTAAATTCTAGATCTTACATCAAAAATGTTGATTCTTGCTATTTTTGTTAGGACAGCTCAACTTATATGTCTTATCAGGACTCACACAGTTTTTCAGTAACTGAGGCTGTTGCAATTTATACAATTAAAAAATCCTCTTAGGAAAAAATCCTCCGATATACTTTTCTATCTATCATTATGCAAAGTTTTTCTTGAAAAGTTATCATCTACAGAAAACTCATTGATATTGTCCACATTTTTCCAAGTGATTTCTGCATCACAGGACTTTACTCACATTTATGTTTGCATGGCTACTTTTTTCCCTCATGCAAGATATTTTCAAACCAGAACAACACCTATCACATTTTGTTTCATGAAATAGTAAAACAGCTTAGAAGAAAATGAAGAAAACATTTTTATTTGCTCTTCAATAATATTGCATGCTGTATAAAAATGTTGGGGGATGTTTTTGAAGTAATACCATGCCTCTGATAAAGTAGAGTATGTTCTACAAGAGTAAATGTTAAGGGGTTTGAATGATAATGATGTACATCCTTGTAAAGCCATTTTTCTTGTATCCTTACATTTTTTTTTTTTTCTGTATGAGAATAAAGAAAGCACCAATGTGTACCAGTTTTGCCTGGGATGCAATTATTTCTTCTTAGGAGGTGCTATGGTTTGGATTTGTTCTGAAAATAGTATTGAGAGAACACGGATGTTCTGCTCATTGCTGAGCAGCACCTGCACAGTTTCAAGGCTGTCTCTGTTTCCTGTGCAACCCAGCCTGTGAGGAGCCTGAAAGGGCTCAAGAAGCTGGGAGGGGACACAGTCAGGAGAGCTGATCCCAACTGCTCAAAGGAATATTGCATGCCATACAGTGCCATGCTCAGCAGTGAAAGGCAGGGGAAGAAGAAGGAAGAGGGGACATTCAGAGTGATGGTGTTTGTTTTCCCAAGTAACCAATTCATATGATGGGGCCTGGCTTTCCTGGAGGTGGCTGAGCACCTCCACATCTTCTCCCATGGGAAGCAGTGAAGGAGTTCCTTGCTTTTCTTTGCTTGTGGACCCAACTTTTGTTTTGCCTATTAAACTGTCTTTCAACCATTTATTTCAACCATATTTATTATATTTATCTTTGCCATTGTCTACTTCATCTGATGTTGTACACTTGAGTCATTGTCATGTTAATGTTTTAGATTTGTTCTTTCACTTCATATGTTTTGCATATTTGGGCCTAAACTCCTAAAACTGTCAATGTAGCTGTAAGACTAGCTCGTTATTTCATATTCAGCTGAATTTATTTGCCTTAACTTGTATGATTTTTACCAATTTATTATGTGCTAGCATATAGGATACTTCTCTCTGGGCTGCCAGATAAAACGCCTATAAAATAATCACGCCTTCTTGTAGCAACAGGTAGAGATCAGGCATGAAACACTTGAAAATTTCAAATTATACTGACATCAAGATTTAAGCACTTAAAGTTTAACTCTAGATTGTATATAGACATTTAAATCATAAAAACTTGAAATAAGTTGCCACAATTTGTATTTAGTTTCTTTTTCTGAAAAATAATTAATTAGGTGGTTCTTCCACTGTTATCTCCAAGCAAAAATTTGAATTGAAAAATAAATACGTATGTATGATAATATTCACCCAGAAGACCTTCAGAATTCAGCAATAAATCAATATTCATGGTATTGCTCTCTCTTTTCTAAAGGATGACACCAGAAACTAAAACACATTTATTTTTAATGGAATACATGCTCTAAATGACTCTAGTTCAAGAAAGGGAACTTTCATGGGTACAGTTTTTATCCTTTAAGCTTCTAATTGCTCAAGGTTATGACATGATATAAATTATTTAGTAATTATCTTTTTTCCAGTATTCTGTGCACTGCCATTGAAAAGCTGCTTGTTTTTCTTGTTTTCATGAATGCAGTAATTATCCAGAAAGAGGTTTATGTGAAACATTTTAATTGAAAATAAATTATAATTGGAGCAATTTGTCTAGAAAGAGGAAGTCACATAGCTGTGTTAATGCTTCATTGTTTATTGTTGGTAATAACTAAATTATAGCTCTTGCATGCAAAAAAAATGGAAAGAACTTTGTAAATGTTTATTTCTCATAATAATGTAATTTGATAGATCTTTTCATTATTAAAAGGTTTTAGCCCATCTGTGTTTTAGTAACATTATTTTGCAGCACTTGACCTTCTAAAGGTAATTTCAAAATTATTTGAATTATTATTATTAAAATTTTATTTATAAGAAATTGGTGTTTATTATTAAATAATATGTTTAGCACTCTGGAAAAATATACGTATTCCAGTACTGATTAAGAGTTGCATTTTGTTGTCTCACATTCCTACTCATATACTGAAAAGTTTCTCATTACATACAAAACATTCCAAGACATAATTAAAACCATTCATTCTTTTTTAAAATTTGAAATACTTTAATGTTATACAAATTAATTTTAATCAGAAGAATTTATATAGATAGTATAAAAGCTCTTGTTTCTTAACTGCATTGTAGTGAACCCTGACCATTTCACAGATTTAACAACATACAGATCGGTCACTTTTGTAGAATGCTTTGTTTCTCTCCATATAAGATGAGATAACAATATATTAAAGTCTTAAAGGGTGGTTCTGTCAAGTACTTATGTGACATGGTAATAGAAAATTATTACAAGTAAATTGGTTATTAAGTTATGATTCTCAAATGTTCTTCAAGATGTGTTAAGGCTCCTGTCTTTTATTGAAAGATGTTACATCAATGTTACTATCAAATTCTGAAAAAATAAAAACACTTCCAAGCTCCTTGCAGAAAGCTGTGAAAGCAAAAGAAAAAGAACTACTAAACCAAGGAAAAACTTCCTGCATTTATTCCTTTTCAAAAATTTACAGGATTTTGTGTTACGTGTCTAACAAAAAGACTTGCCAGAATTGTAAAGGAAAGATTTTGCCACTTGTTCAAACAAGTGGAAATGTAATTTGCATATGTGTTAGGTCAGTTAACACTGATAAGATTGCAGAACCTGTCTGAGACAAGAGCTCTGCTGTATTTTTGTATGTTTCTTGAATTTAGATTGTTTGTGGCTTCCCTTCTCCAGTTTTCTTTTTAAAAATGTTTATGTACCTTTACAGAATTGCTTTAGCATAGTACTTTCTTAAAGAAATTTAAACCCCTTGTCTTCTCCCAGCAGACAACTTAAATTGATTCAAGCTAAATTTCCTCTCTTTTGCATGACATAAATGTATTAGCCCTTTGTTAATTATACTTTTCATACAAATTCTGGATTAGACCTGAAAAACTGAGTTGAGATTAACTTTCTAGATATTTTTGTTTACATTAAAATGTGCTTAAAATTATTAAAAATCAGCAGTAACATAACCACTACACATTGAAAAAGCAGCAAGGAACAAAATAGCATTGAGAGAATGAATACAATTAATATTGTTTTATGAAAAGTATTTCAGGTAATGCTTTGTTCTTCCTTTTAATTTTTCAATTGTACTTTGGCATTACTTTTACCTTAATATCACTACACATTATTTTTTAACAAATCAAGTATTGCTATTAGATTCTGAGGGGGTTTTTTTTGTTTCTGTCAAAGTATTACAAAGTGCTTTCATGTTGTATTTCTTTTAGTCTATCTATTAGGAAATTTGGAGTAACCAGTAATCAGTGATCCTATCAAAGCAGAGGATTAAACCTTTAAACTACAGCAATCCTAATGTTTAGAATAATATAATAAAATGTCAATAGTTGGACAGATTAAATATTTTTTTAGAGATGATAAAATTGAGAAAAATAATATACTGTATTGAAAATGACAAAAATTGCCAAGTTAGAATATTGCTTTGAAATCAAAATTTTAATATGTAATATTGTTAGAGGAAAGAGGCTCCACAGCCCGTGGTCCCAGCCACAGAGAGGTTGAAAATGTCCAGCAGACACGAGTACACAAATCACACACACACAGGGAGAGGTATATATATATATATATATACACACATACTTGCATACATGGGCAACAGCTCATTTCTCATGCAGTCATTTCACTGGCATGAAAATAAACAGCACCAAAGGGCTCAGCCCTTTGATATGACCTTCCCTTCCAGTCCCAGGCTCTCTGGCTCACCTGCTCTCAGTCCAGCTGCTGACAACTTGGACTCCCATAAATGTAAATCTGTGAAAGGCCCTTACTGGGAAACAGATGAAAGCAAAGATCAGCTCACACCCTCACCTGCACAGGACCAAGAATCCTCACCCAGGTTAGAGTTATAAAGGAATTTAATGGGAAGACATGACAGATGTCTCTGATCAGGTACAGGGTATAGCCAAAACATGCACATGAACCAGCTTTTATTCCTGTCTCACTCTGCTTCCCAGAATTATTAGTCCTCAACTCCTCTAACTCTCTCCATTTTACTGCCATTGGTACCTCCTATATATCCCAAACTGAGTCTTGCACAACCCCAAGATGCTCTTATAATGGTCCCCAATGCCTGAGGAGAAACTCACAACAGTCTGAAAAGTGTTCCGGAGCATCTCTCCTCTTGACTTCTCCTGATAGATTTCACACTTGGGTGATGAGGCTATTATGTTAGGTTTCCATCTTGTCCTTATGCTTCCCTGTGTTTCTCTGAACTTGTGAGGATGGACTTTTGTTGGGCTGATGACCCCTGTGACAGGCCTGGGAAGAGCCAGGGAGAGTATGTTTGGGGGTCCTCATCTGCCATAGTCTCTTCTGTGTTCCTTCATGGATGTGGAGACAAGACTTTTTGACCACAAAATATATCAAATACTCTTCTAGAAAATGTAATTTTCAATTTTACTTTAAATAAATAAAATAAAAACCATTAATGTCTTTTGACCAAATCTGGGTATTAATGGTTATTTTGGAATATTAGACAGCAGTTGTATTTATTCTAAGGATTCCTTTGGGCACTAAAGTGAATGACAGCAGAGACAGTAATTAATAGACAGTACACCACCATTTTTGACAGTGTGAAGCATGACTCAAACATTGCTAGAAGCCTCTAGGTCTGTGAGAAATAAATCACATCAAGTAAAAGAAAAGCTAGTGTAGATAGCAGCCATGGAAAAAATATGTGTTGCGGCTTATTTCAGTTAGAATCACACAGATGAAAGTGAGAAAGGTTGGATTGATTGCAATTCAAAGAGATAGGGACTTAACTTCAGTCTTCAGTGAAGCATTAAAAGATAGCTGAAAAGCACATTTTTAAGAGAAACATCTGTGGTAGAACCGCCCTGGATTCAATTTTAGCACTTCAGCCTGTATTTCTGAAGTGGTAAAATGAATATAACCTTAAACAACTAAACTCAGTTTAAAAACTTCACAGATAATATGTGAATTGACACAGATTGATCTGATAGGTGAAGGATTCCTATAGCTCTGTCTTGGTGTGCTCACTGGGAGATAATTACATCAGAAAAGGATCCCAAACAGCAGTTTTGATCTGATGCATTTTGCAGACCTATAAGATCAGGAATTTTTTATTTTATGGAGCCACATTTGAGAAACTGTTGATGGAAAAAAATTAGTTAAAAAAATAGTTTGGATCAAAATGTTAGTACCAGTCAAGGATATTTTATGATCGTGAACAGAAAGCACTATTTTTTTTGCATTTAGTTAATTAGACACTTATATGCTGAAGTTATGATAATGAACAGACTTGAACCTAAACTCTGTTTTTTTCTATTTATGAAATAAGTACACATGAAATAAATCCCATTGAGTGCTATGCCTCTAGCAACCCAAGGCTTGCTTCTTCCTATGCCATGATTACTTATTCCTAGCTACTTATTGAAGAAAGCCTTCAAAACCTGAGAACTTATTTTCCTTTAGGGAAGAAAAGAAAAATAACTTTAAAAAAAGAAGGAAGACATGTTTCCAAAGGCATCACAAATGCAAAACATATCATGTAGGTCTGAGGATATGTATAAATTTACATGGGACCTGTTGAAGAAAAATGACAGCATAAATTTTTTGTGAGACAATGTTACATTTTAGTCACTACCCAATCTGATCTGGCATTTTAAAAAATGTATATTAGAGTTTTATTATTATAAAAAAAGTAATTAGTTAATTCTCCTTAAAATGTAGATAATGCCATTAACCCCAAAGGAAATAGAGCTTACTTATAGTCACCTTAGTCCTATATTGACCCACACATTAGGTCTGACACCCTGAGCATGCAGAACAAACTGGCCAGCATGGGAAATCTGTAGACATGGACCTGCATATGCAAACAGACTGTAGGACTGACTGTACCATTTTTGGTCTTTAAAGGGTGTGTTTAGAACTATTTGCTAAAGAAATGCTGTCTAGGCGTCAAATCAGAAAGTTGCTCAGTCTGCATTTCCTGTTGTCAGTCATACCTTTCAGCTGAGACTGGTCACTGGCCATGTTAGTACTTTAATCTGTTTCAAATAAAATCAGATTCATTTAAACTGCCAGAGAAATTACTTGCAACTCTATTTGAGAGAATAAAATCCGGCATATATATATGTCTTGTAAGGCAAGCACCAGAGAGGATGAGATATTAAAAGAAGATATTCTCCTTTAATATTCCACTTATTCTAACTTATTTGTCTAGTGCTCAAGGTGTTTACAAGAGAGAAATATAATCTTTGAAATGTGTATTTCATTCAATATCTGTCAAGAATAAAAAATTAACAAACAAGCAAAAAATTGGTAGAACAATTCTTTTTTGTTTAAGAATAGTACTGGAAAACAGACTTCTTTGTCCAAGTGAATATCCTGAACATATGTTTGAAGAGTTTCACTCTCTCTTTCTTTCCAAGGACTATTTTTTAATCTTTGCCACAGGTGTGAATCCTAATCACTTGGATGGGAGAAAGTGAGGTTCTTTGTACTGTCATGTTTAACTAGAGTGAACTGCAGACTAATACTTAAAACATGGTGCTATGAGGAGCCTGCAGATGTGAAAAGACTTAGCAGATTTTTTTTTAAATGAATTCTCTAACCTCTGAGGCACTTCATAAAAGAAATAAATACTACTGGTTCTTTGTTTAGTTTGGTTCTTTGTTTAGTTTGTTTTTTGAAAAAATGAAAAGCCCTTCCTTTGGAAGAAGAAACTTACAAAGAAAATTTTAAATTAGAATAAAGTACAAAGTGGCCAGATTCATGTGGTTTTAACTAGATTTAGCAGGGGGTGGAGGATGGAATTTTGAGTACAAAGATCCAAGCCCTCCTGATATTCTAGGAATCAACAGGGAAAATTTATTGTGTAATGCTTCAAAGGAATAAGGACATGTTCCTCTAAGATGACAAATGATACCCAAATCTGTATCAATGCATGGCTAACAACCAGGAGTTGGTAGCCACTGTCCATCTAAAAACATGGTCTATCTGCTATCAATGAAAAAGTGCTGGAATGAATTGAACTACTGAAACTGCAAAGAGCAGCTATCAGCCATTCAGAACAGACGGGGAAGGAAGGAAAGGCAGAGGGATTTTTCTCTTTGTAGAAAAATGGACTGACTGCACAGAGTAATCTTTCAAAAAGAGTAATGAACAGGTTGAGAGACTGTAGGTGAAAATTAGAGGCCAAGACAACAAAGGAAACCTCACATTTGGTGTTTGCTTCAGGCCACCCAGCAAAAGGAATCTGATAGATCAAGAGGTTCTTACTTCACTTACTTAGAACAAAACAATTACATTACCTTCATTTAACTTTTTAAATTTGTTACCAAAAAGCACACTGTCAATACCTGTCAATATAATATCAAACATATGGTCTTGAAGATAAATGAAAGCTGTAAATCGAAGAGCTAGATATCTAGTGTTGAAAACATCAACAAGTGTTCCTAGACCTGCCATTCTTCCTAAGTATATGCATAGTTTTCGTAGAAGTAACACAGAAGACTTGAAAGATTGAAAATCTTTTGAGGTTTAAATCTAGGTAAATTATGCACAGGACATTACAATTTTCTGTCTTTTGGAACAAAAAAAAAAATTAATGGGAAAACGAATTCTTATCCTTTTCTTTAAATGTAGCTATCTGTAACATTTTTTTCAGAACTGACAAAAGTTTAATTAATAATGTAATGGCTAATCAGAACAACTATATCTGACAGAGAGCAGCAGATTCTACCTAGAATCTAGTTCTCTTGCTTTCAATAGAAAAATGGCAAAAAATTACTAAGTATTTAATTTGGAAAATGACCAAAATGTGCAAGGGAGAAATGAAGCAGATTAACTATTGCGAGTGTTCCCATTTCAAGATCATTAGAATCTGATTCTACTTTTCTTGTGTTAACCCCTTCTTTGACCCAAACCCTAAAACTCCACCCCTACAACACCCTATAAACCCCACAACTCGGCCCCTGTCCCAGTCTTCACCTTCTTCTCCCTCCCCAGTCCTGGAGGAAATAAAATGGATCCTTTTGTTTAACAAACAGAGGTTTGTCTTGTCTGTTTTCCCTGCCGATGGCTTGTACTTCCCTGGACACCATGGTCATTGTTGCCGTATGATGCAACAAACTATTCCTATCCTTCTCCTATATTAACTAAATACAGGTTTTATAGTATGAGACTGGGAAGTGGCCTAATGGTGTTTTACAGGAGCAGGCAGCAAAGACAGATGATAGCAAAATGACATGATAAAAAGTTGCAGCTTTTGCTAATATCATGTCTACATATCTTCTTTAACATTAAGAGAAATTAATCACCACAGGGCATGGTATTTCTGATTCTCTACTAGGTAACAGTAATATCTCAGGAGGAGATAACATGGTAAAAATGGGGGTTAGATAGATAGCAGAGACCTACTTTATGATGATTTATATAAAGTTGTTATTTAGTCACATTTTTCCTTTCACTTTATATAGTTCTGAAAATAAATGTATTTTAGAGTTTCATGATGTTTTAATGTTGTGAGGTTTTTGTGGTTTGTTTGTTGTTTTGTTTTGTTTTCGTTGTTTGGTATTTCCTTGGTTTTTTTGGGGGTTTTTTTGTTTTTTTTTTCTCTGAGCATCAGCTGGATTTCATTCTGTGATGTTCAAAAACAGAAAAAAATCAGTACATGCATGGTACAGTGAAGTGTCATGCAACAGTACAAAAACCAGTTCATCAGGAGGCTACAATCATGTAAAATATTTAATCTAACTTATGGGAATTTCAGCCCAATTCATCATGTTGTACCAAAATTCTCATAGTACTTTTTAGACTCCCTGGCTGGAATAAAAAAGAAGTAATTTTGCATTTAAGGATCTTAAGGATGGAAGTCACAGAAGACTGAGAATTCCCATTTGCATCACCTTATACTAGGTTATTTTGGGTAAATGTAGTAATGATGGAAAACATTTCAAAACAATCCATAGAACACAGAAAGTGGCATATAAAAGAAAACTCACAAGCAGGAAAATATCTTGCTGCAACTAGAATCACACTAGTCTATTTGGGGATAACTGAATACATGTTTATCACAAGTGCCTTTTTAAAATTTTCTTTGGAAAAAATAAATCTGAACTTACACTATGTGACTGCCAGCAATTTCAAGAATATATCTTCATTCAACTGTAATATTTACATCAACATCTGCAGAACAATCCCTTCTGTTCATTTCCATGGAATAAGCAATGTAGGCGTAAATACCAGCACCAAGTGCTGGATGTTAATGTCTCTAGCCAACATCTCCGTCTATAAATGGATAGGAAGGTTTTTGCTGACAAAAAATATTCCTTACTTATTGGTATCATTCAACTAATTCAGCAAGAACATTAGTAAATTTTCATTTGATTGCTTTGAGTGCTATTTTCTCTAAATGTATTTATGTATTATGTGTTCTGATGTGACTCTGTACATTCCAGATAATTTAATTATCCATATGCTTGGTACCCTAAATATCAGTTCCATGATGACGTTGCAGTATTTCTTTACAAACTTCAAACCGCAAAATTGTCCTTTGTATTCAGCTGAATGCTGCTGACTGGTGAAGTGGCCATTAGACTTGGTTGATGTGTTGCATTCCTCCAGGCTATAAGGTTCATTTTTCACTTGTAAAAGATACCCTTGCTTCTATAGTAAGGACCCCTACTATACTGTTCTTTGTATCCTTACTTCTATGTTACTAAGAAGAAAGCATACACACATACAGTCTGTGAACCACAGTGTCATGAGATTATTCCGAAAGGGCAAGTGCTTCATTCCTCATAGAATGGATTTCCATTTCACAGCAATAGATAATTGGTAGATTCATAAAATATGTTAGCAGGAGCAAAAAAATCTCAGTTCCTAAACTTCTACA
Organism: Prinia subflava; assembly: GCF_021018805.1. Lineage (NCBI taxonomy): Eukaryota > Metazoa > Chordata > Aves > Passeriformes > Cisticolidae > Prinia > Prinia subflava. Next base: position 64,093,532 of record NC_086249.1, read on the forward strand.
GTTTTGTACAGCTGAGCCAGAATTTAAAAGTTTCATTAATATAATGCACTGAATAGTTGATTATACAGTATCAACACCCAAAAATATTCGACATTTTGTTGTTGCCAAAATCCTATATACTTGGAATATAATACTAAGGAAGTCAAGTGCTAGTGTGAACCATGCTTTATGAGTTTTTTTTACATTTACATGTTAGTAGCCTAAATTTTCTTCAAGAAATTAACAACAACAAATCTCAGACAATGATGGTTTTATAATACTCATTGTGTATATGCATAGATCCAAAGCCATATTTCTGTACTCTTATCCTGCATAATACTATTTATATAAGTACTGCCTCTTCAGAAGTTATTTTTGTAGCCTAATTATTGCAATTTCTCACAGGAAAAGTTCATCTGCCAATGCAATTGCTCAAACTGACTTCCAAATCAGAGGTTGTCATATATGCAAAATCTCCTTTCCACATAATTTGGAATTCTTAAGTCTATACTTTTATGGTTTTCAGGAAAAAATGGTTTCTGCTATCTTCTTCTATTTTCACAAAATAAGTTTGCATATATATTTCAAGACTTTTTTATGCTATAAATAACAGTTCTACCTCTGTTTCACAATATCACCTGTCAAAAATGAATGCTTTTGTAGTCAATGTTAGACAAAACAAGCTTAGTGATTTTTTTTTTAATTTTCTCATTCCACTTTTCATTACAATTAATACCATTTTAATATAAATTCTATGATTTCACAGCGTGACTAATAAGGAAAAAAATCTGTCAGAAAATAGCATATTTTGTATCATTAACAGAAATTTCTAAAGCATTCATTATCTTTCCTTTATTAATGTAAAAAAACCTTCCTCAATGCTGTCATGTTTAGACTTGAGCTTCTCAGATATTGAAATGTTTTCAAAGTTTTTCAGCCTCTGTGTTCAGGGTTTTTTTTTTTGAGAGCCCTTGAAATTGCTTCAATTTGGAAATACTTGTTCTGTCTCCTCAGTTAGCTGAGTCTTCTTACATGCTAGAGATGACTCACAGAATGCAATATATTTTAGTAGCCAGAATAAATCTTGGATATTAACTTACATCCTGAAGAAATCATTGCGTGTTCCTTCAGATTTTGAAAATAAATTCAGCTAAAAACTTGTTATACCCAAGGCAACAAACAAACCAAACCAAGCCAAATGTAACCCATATAAAACCCAGACACATATTTTCTAATCCTAAAAGATTGGTGGAGGAGAAATCTTTCATGTGTCTCCAGTCTGGAGACTAATTGGTCTAAATGTCTCTAATATAGACATGTATTTTTAAGGTCAATATCCAGTCTTTATTTAGAGTCAGTAGAGAACAAACAAGTATTTTTAGCTACATTTAATCTTTTATTTAAAGTAGACTTTAAATAATTCAGATGACTCATGGTCTAAAGTCTTTATTTTTTCCTGTTGAGAGGGAAAGCCTTTTTCAGCACATTTATTTGATATTTCACTTCTTACTATTGCCCTGTGAAGACACATTTTTTGTCTGTTTGTGTGTGTGGTCTATGTTATTTTTAATAATAAAAATATTTCATTTGGTTTACTTTTATATAATACTCAAGTGTTTCTCTTAGTCAGTGTTTTAGTAATACAGATGAGACAATTTCTTCATGCAGGAAAAGCACCTTCTTTATTCACATAACTCATTTTTACACAGTTTTCACAAACCTTGTGTTTAGTTCTAGTTTCTTACCATGCAATTCATTAAATAAAAGGTGTTTTTGTGTTTACATGCTGACTCCCTCTTTTACTTAAGAGTTTACATGTTTGTAGATTCTCATGAGATGGATCTTTTGCTATTACAAGTGCACCTTATTCTTCTCTACAAGAAAAGTTTGTTATGCTAACAGTTTTTCATTCCTCTAATTCTTCCTTATAAAAACTTACAAGGTAATTGCTAGTTTAGCTAGAGTATCAGGGCCTAAACTATATTTTATAAGACCTTTTTTTATAATATCTTTACTTATATGTAACAGGTCAGTTGCTTTGGACAGAAAAATTCCTCCTAGTTATAAATGAATGAGGATATTTATTAAGTTTATGTCCTGGTTCTGCCCAGGACAAGGGTTAATTTTTGCAGTATCTGCAAAGGAGGTGTCATGGCTAGGACACTGAGGTTATTCTATACAACCTCATGTCTTTGCTAGAGGTGGGGGAAACAGAGTCTCTTTCCTGGAGTTCTGGCTCTGTGTGGTGGAGGGAGCGATCAGGGTAACCCTGGTTCTGAGCATTTTGCATGTGAATCGCTCACCTCTCTCTTGTACATTTTTGTTATTAATAGTGTTGTTATTACTGTTCATGTTGTGATCTTATAGCTGTTTCTGTAAATGATTGTTATCTCAAGAAGAGATCTTGACCTTTTGTGCCTCCAATTCTCTCCTCCATCCTACCACAGTGGCAAGGGGAGGGCATGAGTGAACAAGTGGCTGTGTTTTGGAGAATACTGTTCCTGAACCACAGCAGCTCATTTAAATGCAGGACACAGACCCAAACATTTTATAATAAAAAAGATGTACTGAAATGGAAGTGAAACTTTCTGATATACATGGTACTGTTTGGGGGTTTTTTGCATCAGCTGTGAAATGTTTCATTCTTAAGAACTCAGTTCCTAAATATTTCTTTGATTGAGATTTTTTTGAAATTGCACTGATTTTTTTGAAATCAACACCCACGTAGGGTGTTCTTGTTTTCTTTTTTTTTCTTTCTCTGAAGTGCCTGTGGATGTCTTCTGTGGAAAGTCAATTAGAAGATTTACAAAATGGAAAAATATTTTTGCAGAAATAGTTCACATGATACCTTTTCAATACTTACTTTTGTATATTTCTTCCCGAATCTGTGCATTAGATCCATGTTTTCAAGGAAAAATAAATGACAGGAAGTAACAAATTCCTCTGCAGTATGAAAGGGAAAATCTTTCCAAATGTAGCTGTTCTCCCTGTGAAGCTGTTTTCATGTAGCCTGAAAATCAGAGTCAGCAGAGATTGACAATATTCATAACTTTCCATTTACTCTCCCTCATATGCTTGGTTGGATAAAAAACAATGCCTCAGTAGCTCACAATAAGCTTTAAGTTAAGCAGTTATTAAATCAGTTTTGTTGATAGAGTTTAATAAAGTGTTGATTGCTGTATATTTTAAAATACAGTCTAGATTCACTTGTATTACTCTAGCTTTTATACCAACATAGCTCTCTGGAACCTGTGTAGCATCTTGGGCACGAGTCATTGTTTCATTATTAGGCCTAAAAAAAAAAAAAAAAAACCAAACTAAACACAATAAAAAAGCTGCTGATTTAGGGTCTTTCTTGTAACAAATCAGATTTATTTAACCAAACTCTGGAGTTTTCTTTATGCAGTGATTCATATGGCAAGCTTCTTTTTTTTTTTTTTTTTTTTTTTTTTTTTTTTTTTTTTTTTTTTTTTTTCCCTTCTTCTTTTTCCCCGAAGAGCATACAACCTCTTTTTCCCTAGAAAATTCATGAATTACAACATTGTTTCCATCTGGTAACACCTAATTCCTGGCAGTAAACATTGTAACACAGCTGTTACAGCTCTGAGCAAATAATACTTCGTATCTATATACACTTATTTCAGCTTCTGTGCAACATGAGAGACATTAAATGTCCCTTGCTTTTATAGCAATAAAAAGAAACGATAACTATAAAACATGCCACTATTTCAAATATCAAACTGAATTCCTCTGGTAGTAAATTTTAGGTGAGAAAAGACCTTACTCACCAAATAAATCTTCACTGAAATAACTTTAATAAATATAGATTCTCATACTTCACAGATTCAAGGTGGCTGTGTGTGAACATTTCTATTAAATGTTAACTCCATAAACAAAGGATGTTCATTATATCATGTTGTGAGGACAAAAGATGTTATAAAGTAAGATGGGGATAAAGTAAGATGCTGAATTGGATTTGTATTTCCAAGACTGACATGTCAAGTTCTCCATAAATAGGATTTTGCAGAAGCATACTAAGATTGCTACTGATGAAAAACATCAGTAACAATATTCCGCTGAAATATAAACAATTAAACTTATTGTAAGACTATTTAGATCTCCAGATTCCTTCAACCATGGAATCATATTGAATAGGGGTGAAACATAAGGGTGTAAAAGCATGTCTAGTGGCTAGGTATCTGAAGCAGTCTTGTAAGCCTGAAGACAGGTTTTAGAGGAGACTAGAGTCTTTCTGTATCGCTAGCACACAGCCAGGTGCTTACCCTAATGAGCCCCAAGTATTATGAGACCCCTATGATGAAACCAATGAACTGTGGGTTTCTTTTGAGTATCCTGATAGCGTAAACTTATAATCAGTAGGCACCACATCTAGACACTTCAATTTAGGACCATATGATCTGGAATTGAATTCTATCCTTGATTGTCATGGGTTGGCACTGGCTAGATGTTAATGCACCCATGAATATATGTTTTTTCTTTAACAACTACTGTGGGATGTGATCAGGAACAGAGCAGAGCAGGCTTAAATCTTGAAAACAAAACAAAACAAAAAAAAAAACACCAAAACTTTATTACATTACATAAGAACAGAGACAGAAAAACTCTTAAACACACACAGAGACAGAAATAAAAACTTCTCAGAACATTTCTTCTCTCAGTTTCTACCCCCCACACATTACTCTTCACAGACTAAACTTTTGGGTTTTAGATTAAACAATCACTACTCAAAAACAAACTAATCTTCAATTCAGCAAGGGAGAGAAGAGTCTCTCTCGCACTACAGACTGTTTTTCAGAAAACAAGGGTCCACCCCTTATGTGTTTCTATGTCACTCGTGGCACTGCCCGGAGAAGTCTGCCAGGGTGACTCTCTTTTTTCTTATGTCCAGCGCTCTCACTGCTGTCCATAGTCTAAAGCTGCATACAGGGCTCTTTTAAGGATACTTGCATGCCGAGCTCTCCCCTTTTTACCCAGGGGCCAGGGTTCCAGGAGCAGGTCTGCCCTGAGGGCAGAGGGCACCACCACACCCTCCCCCTCTCTTCTCTGCTCGCTCCACTCTTACAGTGCCAGTCACTGTAGCAAAAGCAAGGGCAGCTGTATCCACCCAAAAATGCAGTTTATGTTCAAAAGAGACTTAAGTTCAGTCTATGGCTGACATTATGCAAGAGAAGTCCAGCTCAGAAGGCTACTCCTCTCATTCTTTGCCCATTGGATTCCTTCCAATCGTGCTTAATCATCTCAGTTTCAGGCTGCTTCCCTCTCTCTTCTGAAACCACCAGTCATGAGAATCAATGTTTAAGAAAAGTTTCTTTCTGCCAAGCAAGAGTTAACAGTTTCTATCTCCCAGCAGGGTGCAGGCTCAGGCACTCCCAGGCTGGGCAACTCCCAGGTGGCTGGGCACCTTCTCTCGGAGTTTGGGGGTGAGGGGGGTGAGCACACACAGAAGGCACTTCCACAGTTTTCCACCCCTCCATCCTGGACGGGGCAGCTCAGTTCCAGTCCTGTCCCCTCTCTTCTCCCCCCGCCCCGGGGGCTTCGGCTTACCTGAGCCGACCACGTGTTTCCCCTCCCCCACCCAGCCTCGTGGCTGGGCAGGGAAAGGAGACCTGAGACGTCTCTCTGCTGAAACCGGGATCCAAAAAAAAGACCGAACCCCCTAGACTCCTGCTTTTAACTCTTTGTGTCCTCAGAGGCGTGTCCAAACCTCCGAGTGACCAATCCAGGTGCCAGCAGAAAAGCTGATCACTGATTGGCCTACTCACTTCCACCTAGAAAAATTGACCTCGCCCCGCAACCACGACATTGATCTATCCTGTAAACTTAATCTGTTTTTTTCCAAATATTATCTACTCTTGTGTGTTCAGAAGTTGGGGGGTTTTGTTGTTTGATTGTTTGTTTGTTTTGTGATGTTATTCATGTGCTTGCATCCAAATCAGCCTCCGGGGGATGTTCTAATTAAGTTGTCTAATGCCATCAAGTTTGCACAGTTAGGTGCACGATCACGCCTAAAGATTAGCATGGAGTTTCAGATGGGCACTTCTGAGGATTAGACTGGCTGATGGCCATCTTCATTTTAGTCTGACCCTATGTGCCAGCCTGACCTTCCAACACTGAGGTGGCATTTAGAAGTAATAACCATAGCCACCAAGTAAATGCCACCCACAAAGTAATTCTAGTTCTTCTATTTCTGTAACATAAGCAGAATTACCCACTGAAGACAACAGTGGGTTACTTTGTTACAAAGCTTCCCAAAAAGTGTTTCATCTAAATTCTTTGATAAAATACCTTTCCTCAGGACTCATAGACCCTGATCTATCATGATTAAGCATTTCCTTGAGATTTTTAGTGAAGTCTAATAAGCTGTCTTCACTTTGATAGTAAAGACATTTCATGGACATGAGGGAAAATAATGTAGTTTAAAATATGTCAAGACTGAATATTCAGTCCTTGTTTGCTTCATTGAGATGGCAAGCAATATAATCAAATGTACTATGCCTTGCTGGGACTTGAACACATTCTTTTTATCTGGAAGTGCACCTGTGATATAAAGTTAATCATAAACAATATTCATCCCTTTCTTCTCTAAGTGCCAACTTATTAGTTAAAAGCCTACTGCCATATGGTGAAGCAGTACTGACTGAGAAAGAAAAAGAAGGAAAAAAAAAAGCAATTAAAGCAATCTTCTAAAAAAAGATCTTTCAGAAAAAAAGTTTATGTGATGTTGGTAACAAATACTGGCATCAAAGTTTCATATTTAAGTTAAAAAATTAAAGACATTACTGTGCATGGGAAGAAGATTAATAAGCAAGCAAAACAAAGGAAAAATTATATCATTTTCACGGTGTCCCATTCTCACAGTTGGCAATATACTGAGAAAGCTTTTCCCCGGTAAATTGAATGCCAGAAACATTGTATTTGAATAAGGTAAAACTGCTGGTTGGACTGTGTAGCTGTGTTCTGAAAGAATTAATCATTGAAACTTCTTTTACTTGATTGGAGTTGTATGGTATTGATTAATTAACTTACTTGCACCTGTACAGAGATTATTCAGGATACCTACCTCTTTAATCCAAATTAAGTGGAAAATCTTGAATTGAACTGCATAGGTCAGTATGGCCATGCACATTGTGAGTGACTTTTAAGTTGCACACTCAAATCTGATTCTAGGCTACTGAGAAAAACCTCAAATACTGAGGTATTTCTCAGCTTGAAAATACCTAGCTAGGGTGTCTATTTAAAAACAAATGGTTGAACAACAACACACAACATCAACAACATTGCCCAATAGTTGCAATGTTGTTGTTGTCTTGTGAATTGAGCAAACAACTAATGCAGCTTTGCCAAAAATATCAAATTCAGGGGAAGTCAGTTTCTTCTCTCGACAAAAGTCACAGCTACACAATTTGTAGGAAAATAATTGATTTCATTGAAATGAGTAAGTTGAGAATTACCAGGTTCTATATTGTCTTACATATTTTTTATTTATTTTCTCATTTTTGTTAAGTTGCATGGGTCTTAGTTCTAAGCATACTAAATTTGATAAAACCTTTAAAAAACACTTTATTGAATCTTTACTCTATAGAGTAAATTAACACTCTATTCTTACAGTTGTTCCAAGTAATTATAAAAGTCACAGATAGCCTTGAGTTGGAAGGGACCTTAAAAATGATCTAGTTTCAACCCCACCATCTTGGGAAGCAATGCTCTCCACTAGTACAGGTTGCAGTCTTTGTCTCATGAGAGCACAATCCTCTGACATATCACCTACTCCTCTCAGTTTGGTGTCATCTGTCAGCCTGTGGGGCATACAGTCTGTCCCATCACCCAGATCATTAATGAAGATGATGAATAGGACCATACCCAGCACCTCTGGGGTGCAGTGCCAGTACACCTTGTGCTGCTGATCACCATCCTCTGGGCCCAGCCACTCAGCCAGTTTTCAATCTGCCTCACTGTCTGCTCACCCAGCCCATATAAAAACAGCTTATCTATGAGAATCTTATGAGACGTGGAGTCAAAGGCCTCAGTGAAGTTTGGGTAGACATTATTCACTTTCTTCTCTCATCAGTCAGGACCGCTATTTCATTATGCAAGTTTATCAAGTCAAACCTGATTTCCCCTTGGTGAATACATGCTACCATTTCCTGATGATTTTCTCAGTATTCATGTGCCTGGAAATGACTTACAGGGTTAGCTGTTCCCAGGGACTGAGGTGAGACTAATTGAGACATATTTCTTCAGTTCTTTCTTCTTCATTTTCTTTAAGGTAAGAGTTAAACTTCCTTTCCTTCAGTTCTCAGGCACTTCTCCCAGTCACCACAATTGATCAAAGGTTATTGAGGTTGGCCTTGCAATGTCATCAACCACCTTCCTCAGCACTCGTGTGCTTCTCATAGGGGTCTGTCTATTTATGAATGTCCAGCTTCCTTCAGATAACAAATATTCTATTTAAATATTAATCCATCCTAATTTTTCATTCTCTGTGCTCATAAGAAATCTGAAAGGACTGACACAGAAGTGATATTGAATTTTTATTAAACATTAGGAGGATTTTTTTCTCTCTTAGGGAAGAGAATTTAGAAAACGTTTTTTAAAAAATGTATTAACTTGTTAGGCAACCTGTAAATTTACCTGTAAATCTTCCAGTGATATGTGATTATCTTTCCTATGAGACTATGCATAAATAGAAAAATAATAGTATCTAAATTGTGATATTATAAAAAGGAGCAAACAGAGATGTATAAAAGCTGGTCTTTGGATCAAGAAGCTTCTTTTGAGTTCCTGTGGCTCTATGCATTAAGAGAAAATTAGAAAGTTCAGAAGAGAGGGATAAAAGAAGTATCTCAGATTCTCTCTGATCTAAATGAAATGAAGGCAATACAGGGTTCAAAGAGGAAAATATTTATCTGTTGTGGATGTGTCAGCTATTCTCTCCTGAATCTCTATACAGCTGGTGAAAAGAAACAAATATTTTATGGGCATAAGTGATCTAACCTACTTTTAGATATATCCCTTGAGATAAATCATGACCTTTGAGCACTTTTTTTCTCTGAACTGGTTATAAAAAGATCCAAGGATGACTAGCATAGGTCTGGAGATATTTTTCTTGTACCTTTAAAGTTAGATAACTAATCCCATCTGTTTTTTTACTTCCAGTGAGAAGACTCCCGAGCTGAGATAAAGACAGCTTAATAACTGGAGCAAAAACCTTGCATGCAAGCAAAGCAAAAAAAGGAATTCATCCATCACTTCCCATTTGCAAGCAGGTGTTCAGCCACCTCCAGAAAAGCATGGAAAAAAGAATCCTCTGGGGAGACCTCGTTGCAGCCATCCACCACTTAGTGGGGGTTTATAAAAAAGGGAGAATGACTTTTTACATGGACAGATAGTGACAGTACAAGTGGGAAGAGGTCTAAACTAAAAGTGGGTAGATTTAGATTAGAGATCAGGAAGAAATTCTGTACTTGGTAGTCAGTGAGGTACTGGAACAGGTAATCCAGAGAAATGGTGTATGCCTTGTCCTTGCAAGTGTTCAAGGCCAAACTGGACGGGGCCCTGAGCAACCCCATCTAGTGAGTGGAATCCTTGCCTGTGGCAAATGGCTTGGAAGTAAATGACCTCTGAGCATCACTGCACTGATTTTAGCTTTATCTGCTAATGGAAAACATTGTACAGAGAGACAGGTTTAAATAATATGGAATCTTCTAGTCTAGTTCCATACACTGAAGCTGCAGATAAGCACTGAACCTGTAATTCATTGTTCCAGACTTTATTTCATAATCAGTGCAACTAGACTGTTGTTGACCCACTGCATATTTTATTTGGATTTTTTTCTCACCTCCGAAATGCTTGAGCAGTCTGATTAAAAACAGGAGAAAAGATAGGAAACAAACAACTCTATTTTTTTTTTTTTTTTTGTGCAAGTAGAAAATTAGGAACAGCATTTCATTTGTAAAAAAGAAGAAAAAAATGAAAAAATATTTAGATTTAACTCAAATAGGGATATTTGTTTTCAGAAATCTGATTTTAGGGTTCTGCAGTACAGAAATATCAGTCTTCAAGTAAAAAGAGGTAAGCTTTTTTTAGATGAACTACCACTCTTGTTTTGAGATAGAATTAACTGTTTTATCTTTTAATGAACTGAAGAAGAATCAAAACATTATTTTAGACTATAAATGTGACCTAAGGCAGCTGAACTCATATAAAATGTGCCCACCTACAAGTACCTGAGGAATTTTCACTATAAAATTTAGTATTTTCTTTTAAACTCATGCTGAACCCTTGATTTCCTATCCTATTTATCTGTCATTTCAGTCCCTGTTTGCGTTCTTTACCACATGAATTACTTTTTTCCATGACAAAGTCACTACAAAGGGAGAAGCTCTACCCAATTTAGATAAAAAGCTGTTCAGTGTCACTTGGCATCAGATTACAAGCTGGTGCTTTATCAGCATTTATATATGGATATGGATGATTCATGTTCTCAAATACTTTAGGACAGGACTTTCTAACATTGATGTTTTGACTTTATATATTAATTTCACCAAGTTGCCCTTAATGCACTGAAATATTGCTTTATGTTTAGTATGGACTGCCTACGATAAGGCCCTTTCTACACCCAGACCTAAAAGTCTTTTCAATGGATTGGAAAATAGATAGGATGGGAATATCAGAAGAGGTAAAGTGAGGTGTGTTAAACCCCTGGTAAGCCACATTTAGTGTTTTCTTTTTTTGCTGTATTCTTTGTGTTATTTAAATGATCTTATTTTGGCCAACTCATTCTTTACGATGACAGACAAATCACATCTCTTTATACTTACATAGAGTTATTTCACTTAACAAAAAATATATGAAATGTGTGTGTACAGTCATCTGATCCATTTAGATTTATAGTGAAGTTTTTATGTGTATGCATTACACTTGTACATTTATTTTAGCTAGGTCGTTAAGCTTCTCCTCTAGGAAAAAAACTGAAAATAAATTTGGCTAATGAAACTGGGCTGATAACAGCAGGTCATCAAAAGTTACAAAAATAATTATCAGACTACTGGAAATATTTCACTAAGTTTTGTGATATACTTTCTCCTTATAACCCATGAGATTATTTAATACTTTAGCACTTTGAAAATATTACTTGATCAAATGTAGTGAAAAAAAGGTAGATGAGACCATTAGACCATATGAAAGGAACAACAGAAATGCGAATATACAGGCTAATAATTTCTAAAAATGGTCTGTGAAATCATTTTCTAAATCTGCAAGGGGAAAAAAATTTCTCAATTCATGTGTACATCTCAGCTACCACTACTAAATGAAAGCTACTGATTATAACATATTTTTCTAAGTCAGATTCTTATAAAAATATTTTCCTATGAAATTAAAATCCCAACAGCTGTTCTTCTCCAGTTTGATGGTTTTTCTTGCAGGTGCAGGGATTTCTGAAAGCTTTATTTAGGGAATAGAACTTGAGGAAAAAATTCAGTGGAAGTTTTGAAATGATGCATTTCTTCATTATAATATTAATAAAATATTCATATGTGCTAAAATGTTAAAAATAAATTACCATTTTGTCATTGTATTCTATTTCTCCCAAAGGATATCTTTAGAGAGGAGTTTATAAGTGAGTTTAAAAATATATTTATATCCCTCACATTTGCAGTGAAATATAAGCTGATACTGTAACTCAGCTCTCTGGAAGCAATATGTGAATCTGAATCTCTAAAACACATTTACAACTTCCTTTTTTTTTTTTTTTTTTTAATAGAGGGAAGACCAGAGATTTGTGCTAAAAAGATAGAGTGGGAAATAGGCTTTACCATAATATAACAGTTAAAAATAAATTAGTGCTTCCTGTAAAGTGAAAAGATTGTAGACACATGGAGAGCTGGACATGAAGAGTTCACATCTATTGTTAATTGTTATATATCTCAGATGGTAATACCTGTGATATGCCACATGTTAATGAGCATGAATACAGAGCACATGCAAATTTGGGAGAGGAAATGTATCAGGTGATAACGTCCTTCACAGTCTGGAGAAGTTTGAACCCATCTTGCTTGAATGAGAATTCCCATACATACAAAGTCCTTTGCAGTATTCTTTAAGCTTATTTCTGATATCTTTGGGCAGAAAGAACAATTTTATGTAAATAACACTTCTCTTTGTTGACTACAGAGGGCTCCTAAGTGACCAGCTTTACAGTCAGATGAATATGAGTCCCAGTAGTTTGGAAATTCTTGTTTATTATTTTTGAAGTACACTACACTGCAGAACTGAGTGACAGTGTAAAAAATGACAGTACCTTGAAAACACACACTGGTAATTTTTCCTTTACAGTAAAAATACAGAAATTCACCATTGCATTTGACTGATTTAAAATTTAAGGAAAAAGTTGCTGAGTAAAGATCAGGAGATAATTCTAATGTCAAGGAAACGACGACTTTTATTTTGAGATATCTGAAATCAGCTTTTGTAAAACTAGAAACAGGAAAAACATCTCTTCTTCCATCATTTTATGACTGATTTTGTACAATTAACATGAGAAATTGTTGCTAAAAAATACAAGTTATAGGTTATTTCTGGAAAGTTAACATAAACTAAGATTATTTCTGAAAAAGTTATTTCTCTGTGATGTCAAAGGTATGAGTATATTTTTTTAAAAAATTAAAATGGAAGATAAGCCAACAATAAATAGAATCATTTTACCTGACAAAAGCAGTTCTAACTTTCTGTGAAATTAAGACATCTTCTCACAGGAGTCAGTAGTGATCAAGGTTTAAACAAGAGCTTTTCTATTGTTCCATAATAGAGATTTGTGTCTACCATACATCAATTGTCATTATCATCCCCATCTTATTGGTTAAATTATACTTTTCTGTATAATCTTTGTAATTTTTGAATGAATGGGATCTTTATACACCATATGTCCTCTTTCTGCTATCGTCACATATAAAACACCTTTTGCAGTAAGTTAATGAACAAAGCATTTTGGTTTGTTGCTATAGGAATATTTTGCAAAACTATTCAGTTATGCATTCATTTATATTATTAAAATAAAATTTCCTTTACATTTTGGAACGTTTTTCACTTTATATGAATAAAATAATTTTCAAAATACCATAAACCATTTCCAAGATATCTCAGCTTCTGACATCAACAGAGTAATTATAAACTCAATTTTTGTCCACAAAAAAATCCAGGAGAGCTTTAAAAATAATTTCAATTTTGCAAAAGTTCAGTAGCACATGGCAAGAGAGCATTTAAATTGACTACTTGGTTAAAAACTAGCAAATAAAACCAAGAAAATAACATCTGAAACCATCTGAAAAGATGAAATATTTTGTGTCCATTCTACTGAACAATTTTTCCTTCCTAGACAACAGCAAATCTGATTATGTTCTACTGTAATGTCACATACATAGATAATGTATTAATAAAGATTTAATGTGCTTTAAACCGTGCTACATAGACAACTGATGGTGTAGACATTACATATTTCTTAATACACTTGAGTTTAAAATTTTATCATGAATGGGTATGGTTCTGTGAAAGATTTGTTGGGATTTAACAGTGGCCTGGATAGCTGTTATGTTTAAGAGCAAGTAGTTCAACACAACAGAATCTCTTTATAATATATTTTATGAAACCAAACTTGCGTAAAGACTGTCTTTAAAATGTTTTTACTGTACTAATAGAAATTGGAGTTAACTTTTAATATATTTCCATGGGAGAAAATGTTGCAGACCAATAAAACTTTCTCATACCATTTCCATGGCACCTCTAGGCAATCATTATTCCTTCCTCTTTATTTTATAAAAATCTTTATCTCTGGTTCTTTTTTTCTAACCATATTTCCCATTATGTCACTTCTGCTGTATATTTAAGTCACAAAAACAGGACTACAGGTTTCTGTAACCTTATGCTATGTCACCTGGGGCAGAAGATCGTTTCCTTTTGCTCCAGTGAGTCAGTCATTGACCAACACCTATCAGTATTTCTGAAGGATACTCAGCATCCCTGAGAAATCAAACCTATTTTGATCGCTTAAACAGCTTTGTCTATGTTTATAAAATATGTTGTTCTTTTTATTTCTGCTAATTTGATCTGATTATTGGAACTTCCACATATAGCTGTGAGTATTGAACATGGTTTTCTGCAGTGTAAGATCTTGTGCACTGGCAAGGTGCCTGCTCCTTCTTGACTCCAAGAAGAAAGGCACAAACACTTACAAGGTAGAGAAATATAACAGACAAGAAAACATAGTAGAAAGATTATAAAATCTTGTATCTCTTCTGATGATGAAAACCACGAGATGGTACAATATTAGGCAAAACACTGTTGTATAGGTCTATCCATGGAGAGGTTCTCCAACTATAGGGTCTTGCTCCCGGCTCAGAATCCTCTGTAACAGCAATCAGTCCTAGAATAAGGACTCATCTTTGCAGAGTCCCTTGGAGAACACACTTTAATATTATCTCTCTATGAATGTTACAGTTTCTGAGCAGATTCATGTACGTTTTCAAGCAGACAAGACTGATGCAGTGTCGGATTCACCCACTAGCTCTCAACAGCATGTCAAGGCTGGCTATTCCCAGGAGTAATCTGAGAAACAGAAGGGCTTGATCTCTACGGCACAAGATGTGCTGAGGCACAGGCAGAAGCAAAGATGAGGAGAGCTCTTCTGTGTGGTTTCCAAGGAGGTTCATTTCCAAGGAGGGTCGAGTGATGAAAGACAGCAAACCATGGTGTACGGAAGCTTTTATACAGGGGAGAATTTAGGGGCGGGTACAAATTTTTGACCAATAGAAAAAGGACTGGGGAGGAGCACAAGGTGAGGTTTACAATACTTCAACCAATGAGGAGGCACAGGGGGAGGGGAACAGATCGGTCAAACCAATGGGACTGTGAGGAACAGGGGATTTCCAGGGGATTTCCCAAAGCAAGGGGCTGCTACCAGGTGGGATTGACAGCTCAGTAGGAGGAAGGACAGCGAACATTCTGCATCGAGGGGCAGGTCTAGGACAAGACAAACAACTAGGTGGGAGGATACAACTTAGATTGAACCAACAATACAGGGGGGAACGGAACAAACCATTAAGAATAATAACGTACAGCAAAACAAGACAATACTCTCTTTATGGGTTTATGGTTAAATGCATATTTATCTCTAGGTACACTGAGTAATTGTGCAATAACCATGCCTGCATTATTAAATATAATATTGATTAGATACACTGAGATTAAGTAATAGTCACATGGTATCCATCATACAGAGATGTAAACCTGGATTATCCATTATGTGCATCACCAACTCAATGTAAAATAGTATTTCTGGCTGACAACTACATAGGTTTTGAAGGGTGAATGGTTTTGGCATCTAAGAAAGTACAAGAAATATTTTTCCCCTAGCTAAGCATTTGTAGGATATTTCCTGGGGATGAAGGGGACTAAAGGAGGAAGGAAAGGAGGGGGGAAAGGGAAGAAAGAGAAGAAAGAAAGGGAGGAAGGCCCTCTTTAATTTTCATGTCTTTGTTGCCAAGTTCTCAAGCGTGGAAACTTCTACCCCTGGGTCTAGGAACTGTCAAGGATTATAGCCATCACTGCTAAGCCAACATAATTTCCATGGTATTGTATAATGATAATAAAAGTTAGTATATTTTTCATAAGGAATAATTGCTTGTATATGTAATTATAATGTTTAAAAATTATTAAGAACTAAGCACTAAGGAATGTGTATTGACAATTAAAAAAAAAAAAATCTGTCTTTAACGCAGTCACACTAAATTTTCAGTTTCCTAAGTATAGATAAATCTGTATATTCATTAGCAACATAGATAAGTCCTGCAGATGTTCTGCAAGGTAGATAATACAATTCAAAAATCAATCTGAAAATAAACCATACAGCCAGCAAAAGAAAAGACAACTTGACATAAGTTTAAAAAAGGCTTTTTTGTCAGGAGGATATAAAATTATATGTTTTGGTTCGAAACACATGAATATAGAATTATTAAGTTCATAACAGTGGATGTTTACCGCATTTCACATTATTAACAGTTTAATATTTCTAAATTACAGAAGGTCAACAATAGTGAAACACAAATTTGCAGGTGAGAGAATTAGATAAAGATGTAATGCAAGGAAAAAATAAAATCAAAGAGAAAAGTGAAATTCCCCCCACAAAAGCAAAAGTTTAAATTATTTTAAAATGGTTTTTGTTTTTTGTTTTTTAATTAGACATTATCAGGAACTGTTTGTTGAAATGGCAGGAGATGTCATTGGTACTTTCTTTTTATTACTAAGATAGATACATAACTTGTACAGAGAAAACCTGAATGTGACATCTTCTTTATTGACAAGACCACCAGTGTATAAAGAACAGACCTTAACTCACAATATATCAAATAACCACTCAGTGTAACATGTAGTCATAGCCTGGTAAAAAATGTGAGGCTCTATATCCATCCATTTAAAAACAGGACATTAAGTAAGCTTCAAATATTTTTCTGTGCATGGGGTTTTTTGAATAAGAAAAAAACATGTCATACGACTCACCCTTTTATCTTCAAATCATTCTTCATGATAATTTCCTAGTTGCATATTTCTAAAGCAGATGGTAGATTACAAGACCCAGGGTTGTTCTTGCATGATAATTTCCTTCTGTAGAACTTTGATAACAAAAGCCACTTGTTCACAATCGTAAACATTGCAAAACTCATTGTTGCTATATACTAAATCATTTTTGGAGATTATGTTGTAACTATTAAATTATGGCATATTCTTTAAGAAAGAAGAATGGAAATATTTCTAGTATAAATACTGAAATTTAAATTAATGACTTTGCTTAAAATACAGGATGGTTGAGAAAGGGAAATTTCTAAGGGGATTACAGATTTTCTAACAGTTTATAAAAACTTCTATTGATGTTCACTGTGAAGATTTTGTTTTCTAGATTTTTGGTAAATTGTTAATACTGTAGGTTTATTCTGGAATAACTACAAAATTTTAAATGAATTCTTTGATTACTGTTTCTAAAAGAAAGAATAGCCTTTTCAGTATCTTTTCTTCATTTATTTAACTGATATATTTTAGAATAGTTAAGATACCCTTTTAGTGTATCAATAGTTGTTTTCTAGTGGATATTAAGGAGCAACAGTTGTATTTATCATCTGTGCTGTTGCGGTCAAAATTATACATAGAGAAAATGGAGTTCATATCTAGAACAAGGTAAGTCTGCCTGATGAAATTCTGAGTTACCAAACTGAAATGGAGCAGAGTGACCATTAGTCCAGTTAAAAAAAAAATTTACACTTTAAACTAATACAGGAAAAGCTTTTTTATAATAAAACACTAAAAAATGTTAAACGAAAGTCCTTTTTGCCCCTGCCCTTCTTCCACAGGGTTGTGCTCATTCTCCGTGATGGTCCCTGGGTCTTCAGGTTGGTAGTGGTGATTTCCACTGAGCAAAGGGGGCTGAAGCCCCACCATTAATCACCTCCATCCTTCTCTCTTTGCTGGGAAATGGTCAACAATGTAGATAGAGAACAACAATCATTCCCAAAGTCCTACAGTCTCTTTGGGATAATTTTTCAATCTTTTCTTTTTGCAGTCTGTTTCATCCTTCTCTGGTTTTCTCAATATCTAGAATTCACTGGCTGGATCTGCTTACCTTGACTATCTGTCATGATTTAGCCACAAAAGAATCATACAGATGCTCACTTCGACCCCCACTCTTCTATGCCTCCCCTGCCCTCAGTATGGAAGAGAATCAAGACAAAAAAAACCCCAAGCCTTATGGGCTGAGACAAAAACAGTTTTATAATTGAAGCAAACTACAATATAATAATGATAGTAATGAAAAAGAGAGAGAGAACCAGTATGTAAGAGAAGTTCTCCACCAGCTGAATGATGCCGTGCCTGCTCCAAAGCAGCAAAGCGTCCCCTGGCCAAATTCCCCCGGTTTATGTGCTGAGCATGACATTTTGTGTCATGGAATATAGAATATTCCTTGGTCCAGGTTGGGTCAGCTGTCATGTCTGTGTTCCTTCCTAGTGTCTTATGTTCACTGGCAGAGCAAGAGAAACTGAAAAGTCCTTGATATAGGGTAAACACTACTCAAACCCACCTAAAACCATATGTTTTATTCTCATCCTAAATCAAAAACACAACACTGTACCGGCTACTAAGAAGGAATTTACCTCTATCGCAGCCAAAACCAGGACATCGTCACTGTAGTGAGTTTGTCTGCCCTCAAATCCCCACTGAAAAGTCCCTGGACTTGGCCCAGTTCCCTCACAGCCACATTTCTGCCCCTATTTCCCTTGCTGGACTAGCTTTCTGGTTGACCTTCAGCCTGGCCTTGTGCCCACAGCCCTCTCCAGGCACTGTGGGGCTGTGTGACTCTGGTTACCCCTGCTCGGCCTGATCCCAGCAACCTCCCACAGGCTAATGCCCTGTCCTGACCTTAGAGGCGCCTGATGCCTCTGCCCATCCCAACAGAGGTGCCTGATGATGTCCTGGGCTGTGGTACCCTGTAACAACAGACTGCTGTTTGTTAAACAGTGACAGCTGTGGTGTGTCATTAACCTTAGTCACTGATGTGAAGCCAGAACATGCTAAATCATAATCAACAGACAATTAAAAAAAGCTAAAACTGGTTTAGATACAATTCAAAACAAAACAAAACTAAAAGAGCCCCCTACATTTACAATACCTAATATTTATTTATATTTGAAACTGGATTATTTGAATAATATAAATACATTTTTGATGTCTTAGAGAAACATGGCTATACCATTTCCATGGGTTTGTATTTTATATACTCATGATTCTTATATCCACTACATCTCTTTGATTTCTTTTCAACCAAATCTCTAATAATTTTAGGAGGAAATAAAACCCTACAATTTTTCTGCAGCCAGAGCACCTTGCACATTTCAGTACAAGTCACTAATTCTCATTATTGCATTACTTCTCCTTAGTAATCATAATACTACTAATTAGCTAAGTTGCCTTGAACTAAAGGTTCAAGTCTGTTTCATTCAGGTTATCCCAAAAGATCACATTTAAAAACACCTTTCTCCTTCCTAGGCTCTACCTTCTTCCCCCTCAGCAGCACAGTGAGACAGGGAATGGGAGTTATGGGCATAGTTTTTCTCCTGCTGCTCAGGAAAAGGAGTCCTTCCCCTACTACAACCTCAGGTCCCTCCCACAGGAGAGTTCTCCACAAACTACTCCAGTGTGAGTCCAAGCCACAGACTGCTGCTCTTCCATGGGGATGCAGTCCTTCAGGCACAGCCTGCTCCAAAGTGGGTTGGCCACAGGGTCACAAGTCCTACTAAGAAACCTGCTCCAGAGTGGGCACCTATCTGTATGGGTCTGCAGGTCCCTGCCAGCAATCTGCTCCAGCACAGCTTTCTCATGCTCTTTTGAGCATCCACTTGCTTCAGTAGCAGATCTCTGCATCCCAATGGATCTCCATGGGCTTCGGGGGCACAGCTGTTTCACCACAGGCTGCATCATTAGTCGCAGAGGAAACTCAGCTCAGGTGATTGTAGAATCTTCCCCTCTTTCACTGACCTTGGTGTCTGCAGAGTTGTTCCTCTGACATATTCTCACCTCATTCTTCCCTGGCCATAATTATACCTACACAGTAAGGTTGTTTGTTTGTTTGTTTGTTTGTTTGTTTTCTTGAATATGTTATCATAGAGGTTCTGATTGGCCCAGCTTTGGCCAGTGGCTAATCCATCTTAGAGGCACCTGGCATTGGCTCTGCTGGACATGAGGAAGCTCCTGGCAGCTTGCCACAAAAGCCACCCCTGTAGCCCTCTGCTACCAAATCCTGGCCATGCAAACACAATATACCCATCTGACTGACCAAGGGAAGCCAGTAGATGTGGAGAGTTTGGATTGTAGCAAAGATTTGGTTCTTCACATGAGATTGGTATGAGAGGGTACTTCAGGGTTAATTTAACTTCTGCTGTAAAGTTGAATGTGAGTTTTGATAAAATAAAATGTGAAAAATAGGGTTATTTAATTCATGTTCTATAGATAATTATAAACTGGAAACTGTAATAAATGTATGGTAGATGTGTATGTGCTCCACCCGCGTGTCTCACAGATTTCCGTGGAGCACCTCTCCTAATCTTCCCGGTCCAAAAATAGAAGGTGAAAAATACAAGGCACAAACGCTGTCAGAAAGACAATGAACATTGACCAACCTACACTCTGACTATGTGCAACAAGCCATCCAGGAAATCACCTCAAAGCAAGGACTTACTCTGGACATTAGCATTTGAATATGGATCGAGGGACTCTTTCAGGGCTTCATGTAAACACTCTTAATTGCCGGTGCTTAACAGAAACAATGAGGAGAGTACTGCCGAAGGGGAAATAAAGTGTATTTAAACTGAGTCCCTAAGCGGGAAAATTCGTGTACCCAGCTAGAGACCAGACTGCCAGGCTCTGTGTCTAAGGGTCACCCTTGGCTATTTTTCCCGGGAGAAACTCTGTCAAGTAGGTATCGCTGTTTGTGGGTTTTTTTTTTGTTGTTTTTGTTGGGTTTTTTTTTTTTTTGGTTTGGTTTTTTGTATGTGGGGTTTTTTTTGTTTGTTTTTTTTTTTTTTTTTTTTTTTTTTTTTTTGGTTTTTTTTTTTGTTTTTTTTTGTTTTTTTTTTTTGGTTTTGGTTTTTTTTTTTTTTTTTTTTTTTTGTTGCTTAAAACTCTGTTATTTGGTTCCAAATTTTGTGATTTGAATTTTTAATAAACCAAATTATTGAATTTGGAAATAAATTGTCCTGGCATTTATAACAAAAATATATATGTATAAATGATTTTATTTTAAGAGTCTGAGACAAATATTGTCCCATGGCTAACAGGTCAATCCTAACAAAACCAACCATCTGGAAACCAAGTCAGAAAAGAGAGCATACAAATCAATCTTCACCCTGAAAAGTTAATGGAATAAATCCTAATATAAGCAAGCAGAACAATAACTTGATCTTGTATTTAATGAAATAACTTTTCCATTATTTGACAATTTAAAATATTTTTTTATTCTGTGTATAATTAATCTATGCATATAATACATATAATCATATGGATAACATTATATATTTAATTGTATAATGAAACTGTACATGGAAATGTAGTTTATGTAGTAATACACAAGCTTAGTGCTGCAAAAAAACAAGCTGCCTCACAGACAAAAATATCTAAATCTTCTCTATATATATCTAGTCTTTGGAGATCACATTCTGTAATCCCCAAAGAGATTTGCAAGTCTCCAAAACTTTTGCACTTGTCAGGTAATAGTAAGCAGAAGTTTTATGACTATCAGCTGATAATAGAGAGATTATGATAGGTATCTCAGAATACATTTCCATACATTCTTGAAAATAAATGAAATCTCCCTTCATCTAGATTCAAAGCAAACTTCAAGACATCTAACTAGGTATACCTGGGTCTGGCTGGGCTGGAGTTAATTTTCTTCCCAACAGCCCAGAATGAGCTGTGTTTTAGATTTAGATTTTTGACTAAAACACTGATAACACATCAATGTTGTGGCTATTGCTGGGCTTTGCTTTCATGGCATCAAGCTTTTCATTCTGATGTTACTGTGAGCAACAGTGAGGATGTGGGCAAGAGGTTGGCAGTCAACATAACAGTGAAAGTAGACAAACAGTGTCCAAAAAAAATTGTTTCATAGAATGAAGCATAATTTTAAGCAATAAAATTGAGTGGATACTATTTACAAAGCAGATGTTGCTTAGAGACTTTCTGGACATTGAGCTCCTGGGGGGGGGAGGTGAGCAGCTTCATTTAAATTGCTTGCTTTTGGGGAGTGTTCTTTTCCCCTTGTTTTAGCTTTGTTTTGTTCTGATTTTGATTTGGCTTTCTTTTTTTCTTTACCCTCACTTATTAAATGTTCTTTATCTCTGGCAGTGAAATTTCAGGTTTTCCTCTTCTGCTTCACTCCCCCATCTTGCTAGGGAGGAAAGGGTGTGAGTGTCTCTGTGAGTGCTCAGTTTTTGGCTGCAGTCAAGCCACCAAAGTCTTGTTTAGAAACCAGCATGGATCTTGGGAGATACTAGATAATGAAAGATTTGATTGGAATTTGATAGTCTTCATTCATAATTGTTCTAACAGTTTAGTAGGTACTTGGCAGGTACTTGCTTGCTGTTGCTTTGTCACAATATTGACTTGATAGCTTTTGATACTGTTTCCTTTGTTCCTTCATCTGCTCTGTAGTGTGCTCCCTCTCTTGGTGTACATTGAACTCCAACCTGCATTCAGCTTTTTCGGTTTGTTCTGGTTTTTTATCATTTTGCCTGGCAGAACTGTGGTAGAAACACTTGGCCTTTCACCTAATCTGCTCTTTGGTCCGTGCACTGCTGCCATCTCAGTGCTCCAGGAAAGAAATTGTGGAGATTTAACTCTTAGAATTTTCTCGTCTTTCCCTCTAGAAGTCAATTAATGGGAGAATATAACAATGGCTCTTCTAACTTCTCCTCCTCTGGCATATGTGTTTCTTGCCTTTTTGCAATCACACTTCAGTTCTTGAATCTACCTGGGTAACTAGAATGCTTGTATTGGTGTGTTCTATCAATTTGGTTCTGTGTTTAGCCAACCACTTGATAATGCTACACAGGGATGTCCCCGGGACAGAGCAGGGTGGGAGGGTGTGAGGGGTTATTTAGAGAGGTGCTTGTAGTGTTTTCTCCTTCCCATGGTCTGGGGCTTCGTGACAAAACCAGTGTGATAATCTGGTGGAGTGCAAACCATATGAAGAAAGGATTTCTTAGCCACACCAAAGAGATGGAAATTGTAGCACTGTGTTAGAACACATCCTACACTTACCAAGCCTGTGTTCTGCACCCTCAATGGGGCAAGAGGGTCTCGGGATCTAAGGCCATGTAAATGAACACTGTGGTTAAACCAGAGACTCAAGTCTCAATTATAACTCTCCTGTAGTCAAAAAGAAACAGTGGAAGAAGCAGTTAACTGGGTTTGCAAGAGGGAGTAGCTTCCTCTTGTGAGGGAGAATGAAGAAGAATCAGAGCAGACAACATTGTCTGTAGCTGAAGCAAAAAAAGAAAAAAAATCATTAAAATATGTATATATACACTTTTGCTTTTCATCAGTGGGTTACTGAGAAGACATTTTATTTTTCTCTTCCAACAACTCATAATCAGAACTCCAACAGAACAGATTAGGGATATATGAAAGTGGCAGTGGAAGAACTCCAGGAATCCTTACTTCATTTTTATTTAGTTTTACTTGTTTTAATACTTGAAAATATGTCGTAATTTTAATACAGGAAAAGCATTTATTGTTTCTTAAAATATATTACTTATAATAAATAAACAAGTAGAATTTGCTTATCATGTGGTAGTCAAGTTCAAAATATTTTAACTCTACAGATTTAATATCAACTATTAAATCAATATTAACCTTCAAATAAATTCCTTCTGGACATCAGAAGCAAAATTAACAGGAAACAATGCTCATACACAGAAAGAACACTAATAACTCTATTCTTTCTGAAAATCTGGTTTATTTTCTATAATCTAATTAACAATAAAATCAGGCATAATGCAAAATTAACAATTAAAGCTGCTAAAGACTTATTTTTCACTTAACTAAATTGTACAGAGTCCTCAATTAAGCAAGAAACAGATTAAGTTTTTGTATATGAGTTGTTTGGCATTCTGGTTTGGTTTGGTTTTTTTTCCGAGTCTATTTTGAACTGCCTACAACCTCAGGAGCTAAACACTCTTTGGTAGATGTTATTTCTGGGAGTTTTGGTATTTGCTGCAACTGTTGACCAAAGATTACCTTCAAGTCTTCACTTCCAGTCTTCCTAGTTGGTCATATTCATCTTGTCAGTGAAGCTAAGGCTTCACGTTCTTGTGAAATATCAGATCAGTCAGGACTATCTATCATTCCTCAGTGCTGCTTCTACGGCTTTCTTTCAAACACATTCCCAACATGCAGTCACAGAACTCCTGTGAGGGTGTTCTTATCCTGTCTCAGTCATGCTGAGAAGTACTATCCTCCAAGAGTCTCATCTCTATTATAGTTATAGTAACAAGATCTGAATGACACAATTCTGAAAACTAAAGCCTGACAATGGTAGTTCTGAGGATAAGTGGATGTATCTGCCAGAGTTTTGGGCTAGGGATGTAACTTTGGTTTATGTCAAGGAAGACCAAGAAATAAATCTCTGTCTAACAGCCCATGGAGATTTTTTTCATTTTATACAGTCTACAGTTTCATGTGACATAATTTCTGAGTTTCAAAATATCCTACAAATTTCATGTCTCAGTGATTTTAGCTTCTGTTTTTGAAATGCTTAAGACATTATACATAACGTCATCTGATTATCTTCCTCTTGCCCCTTTATGGTTCTCACTGCCATGCTCAAAAATGTGGCCACAGTGTGTGTTGTCTTCTGTTGCTCATAAAAGAACTGCGAGCATTTGGAGAAGACTGAAAATTTTCTAATTCAATTAGCAACTGACCTGTTTCCATGGTGTACTGGGGGAGAGGTTGTGAATACAACATCCTGCAGTCCAACCAAAGTAGTTTATTCTTGTTATATGGCAGAAATTGGTGTTTGCCATTTTGCTTGCAGCAGTAAAAAAAAACCAACAAACCAACAAAACCTATTTGAGAAACCTTGTATTGATCGTCAAAACTAAGTTATCTTTTGCTTGGGAAATAAATCACTTGTACTGGCTCTGGTTGGGATGGAATTAACTTTCTTCATAGCAGCCCATATTATTTTTTATTTTGAGTTGTTGGCCAAAAGTGTGCATAAGACTCCAGCATTTTGGGTATGCTAAATAATACTTAGAACAGATAAAGGCCTTGTAATTTATAAATTTACCCTTGTTTTTTTTCCTGTCTGTGGGTTGTTTTGTGGATTGTGGGTTGTTTGGTTTGGTTTGGTTTGGTTTTTTTGTCTTTTTTAAATTGTTTTGTTCTGGTTTTTTGATTGGTTCTTGTTTGTTTGTTTGCTTGTTTGTTGTCTTTTATGTGGTTTTTGGGTTGTTTTTTGTTTGTTTTGGGGTTTTTTTGGGGCGGGGGGGAGGGGTTGGTTCCATTTTTCCACCCACCTTGTCCTGCTCCAGAACTAGTGTGAAACTGGGCAAGAAAGTAAGGGGGAACATGGATGGGCCAGCTGACCTAAAGTTGGCGACTAATAGTAAATTTAAAAGCAATGGCATTACCCTCTGAGGTGGCTGGACATCAGTCTGCTTGTGAAAGATAGTGAATGATTGCCTTTGTATCACCTGTTATTTTCCTCTATCCTTCACTTTCTAAACTGTCTCTATGTTGACTTATGATTTCTCAGGTTTTGCTTTACTCCTCTCTTCCATCCTGCTTTAGAAGAGGAGAGCGAGTGACACTGTTTGGGTGTTCAAATATGGGATGGGGACAATTCATCATGTCAGTTAGGAAAATTGTCAAAATTGTTACTGATAACATTAGCCTTTGAAATTTTTTAATTTTTGTGGCAGATTTGGTCACAGAAATTTGTAACTGATTCGAATTTTCCATTTAATATGATTCTCGCTATAATATCTGCAATTAATCGTAATCAAAATTTTTAAAAAGACAAGCTCATTAGTGTCTTGATTGTAATAGAAGTAAAAATTAGTAATTTTTGAAAATTCCATAAGCAAGAAGGTTATAGCCAAACACCACCATTAATTTTGGATGGCTTTGGTTTCAACCCTGTTTTTATTTTCTTGGGTTTTTGTAAAAATTCCTTTTGTTATTTTATTAATCTGAATATTAATAGATGCTGACAAGTATTTGCTTAGGAAATTGAGATTTATAAGTCATAGATCAGTTTTTCCATTCAGTTTGCACTCCACTTGCCTTATTTTGAAATATAGCAAAATTTGATCAACTGAACAGCAAAATATGGGGAATCAGTTTAATTAAAGGTGATGGAAATAGCAATATCAAGGTTTGAGAAAACTCAAAATGTGTATTTTTCTGTCAGCACACTAGCTGGTAGCGAGATTGGGGGATTTTTGTTACTGTTATTTCATATAGCTGCATATCATAATTGGTTGTAGGTTTTTCGTTCCTTTAAGATCTCTTACATGAACAGAAACATTTTCTATAAAACATTTTTTCTGTGAAATTAATGTATTTCTTCAATAATTAGATATGTCAAGTATAAAATAGAATGGAAGAAAAGGAAAACATATCCTTTTCCTAAACATATCCATATCCTAAAAAGAAAAATAATGCTAGAATATATCTGTTCTGTGTCGGAAACAAGACCTGGCAGGGTAAATCCTAAACAAAGTAAAGCACAGCTCATATACACATTGTCTCCTGTGCAGAGTCTGAGTTCATGTATTCAACCCATGCATAGAAATGAAGCAACACAGCTGGAGCTGCTGCCTGGAAATAGCCTGTTATCAGAAACCCGGCATAAGTGATGGAATGTCACAAGCAAGGAGCATGTGTTTTTCATTTTAATGACAATGACTTGTGTAGTAAGAGCATCTGGTGCTTGAAAATATGATTTTGCACGTGTCAGGGGGTGCTTTGGTTTTTTTGCTCATTCAGGTAATTTAGTACACCATTAATGTGGACTAGATTTCACTAGACAGGATTTTAAAATTATTCCAGAAGTCAGAAGAGGATCTACTACAAATTTCATTCTCAGTGTTGAAATTATAGTTATCATGGAAACATAGAATATCGTAATTTGTAAGGAACCCACTAGAATCATCAAAGTCCTGTCCCTTGCACAGGACTGACCCAAGAGTCACAGCATGTATGTGAGAGCATTTTCCAAAAGCTTCTTGAGCTGTCAGACTGGTGCTGTGACCACTTCCCTGGGGAGCCTGTTCCAGTGCCCAACCACCCTCTGGGTGAAGAAACTTTTCCTAATATCTAACTTAACCTTATCAGACTCAGCTGTATGTTGTTTCCTTGAGTCCTGTCGTCTATCAGGAGAGAGGAGATCAGCGTCCATCCCTCTTCTTCTCATGAGGACATTGGATCTGCAAGAGGTCTTCCTTCAGTTTCCTCCACACAGACAAGGTAAGTGACCTCAGCTGTTCTTGCTATGGCTTCCCCTCTAGGTTACACTATTTCACATACTTACAGTCAGTCCTCTGCTGCAATTAAGGTTGAGTAAGCTGACAATACCCTTCCAGATTTTAAAAGGATGTATATTTCTTGCCTGTTGAAATTGTGCTTTTAAAGGCTGTAGAATACCTTTTTATCCTAGTGTTACACTCAGCTCCTTGACCTAAACAGCAAGAACAGACCTTCTACTGTTCAGCTTGATTCTTGTCAAAGAGATTGGTCTGCTTGGCAAAGGAAGAACTCAAGGAGACATATAAAGAAAGCTAAATTTTGGTCTAAACAAGAAGACCCCCAATAATTATTTAACCAAATGGAACACTGTAGTACTGTTATCTCTGATAACCTTTCATGAAACTTTAAGCAATGAAACAAAGCAACTGTTTATACACACACACATATATATAGATATAGATATATATATATATAGGTGACCACTGGTTTACACAACTGAATATTTATTCCTACCACTACCCATACCAAGGAGTACAGTAGAGGAACAGCAGGTGGGAGAAAAGCACTCCTATCAGAAATACAAGCTGCTGGTCTGGCCCTCCCAGAGCTAATCCTGGGGACTCATCCCTATGGACCCAGGGGGGACAACCATCACCCTGAGTCAGCAGGGGAGACTCTCCGTATCCCCTTCAAGGCTGGGGGTGGTTTACTTATTTACAATGTTTAGGTGAGGAAGCAGAGGCAGGCAAAGCGGGAGTCAAAAAGGAGTTGGGAGAAATCAGTGTGGAAAGGTAGAGGGATAAGAAATCCTTGTGTGTCAGGCCAGAAGTTGGGCTCAGTGACCCTTGTGGATCCAAATCAGGATATTTTTTGATTCTATGATAAGAAGTATAGAAAGGACCAGTCTATTAGAAGCCATTGGTTGTTTATTCTTAGTATTACATGCATACTTCTCAGTTTTTTAATTTTCAGAGGACTTAGATATATTCACAAATCATGTTAATTGAAGACTGACACTTCCTCTGTTCCATCTTGAATCTACCTGAATAAAGGTAGAGACAGATGTTTTGTAAGAGCATTTAGTGACAGGACAAGGTGAATGCCTTTAAAATGACAGAGTAGGTTTAGATTCGATGTTAGGAATAAGTTATTTACTATGACGGTGGTGATGCAGTGGTATAGGTTGCCCAGAGAAGCTGTGGATGCCCCAGCCCTGGCAGTGTCCAAGGCCAGTTTGGATGGGGCTCTGATAACCTGGTCTGGTGAAAGGTGTCCCTGCCCATGGCAAGGGACATGGAATTGGATGATGTTTAAGTTCCTTTTCAACTCAAGCCATTCTACGACTTTATGATAACATATTCTTAGCTTTCATGTGACAACCATAGCTAAGATAATCTAACCAGTTGTATCTCTTTAAGCATCAAAATATTATTCTTGAATAACACTGTACCCAGCAGAAAAAGAGAAAGGTAGCATTTCCTGAACTATACAAGCAGCTGTTTTTAGAAACACCATTAATTTCTTTATTTTCATCAGTTACTGCCTGAAGGATCTGAAATACAGATCAATATTTACAAAATTGTTGCATGTTTGTGGAGAAGAGACTGTAAGTATTAAATTTGCTGTGGAAAACCTTAGTTCTTGATGGAATTCCTTAATTTTCTTGATGGAAGGAATGGATGTGGCTAAATGCATTTTATCACTCATTGAATAATTTAGCTCAATAACTACTTCTGTTGGTGTGACTAAACTCATAGCTTATGACTGCAATCTTTGTAAAGGAGTGGACAAATTAATTCTGCACATCTAACAAGTTGTTTTTTCAGGTATTACAGTGGTTTAAAACATTTTCTGTGCAGTCAAAATAAAAGATCCTGTATAAATGAATATTTATTTTTATACACTCATAAAGTCATCCATAAATCAAGCCAGGCAACAATAAATATCTGAAAAAAAAAGCAAGAAAACAAACATAAAAACTATTTTATAGTTCATATGTATACTTTTCACATGCTCCCAGGGGGAAGGATAAAAGCAGTGCAGAAACAGAGGAGATAAGATTAAAGAACTGGTCCTGAGATTTTCTACATTTTGGTCTATATCTTGTCTAAATCTGTTTGAGAGTTCCCCACATATCATTGAAATCTGTTAATCATGATTTTTTTCATTCTTAATATGCACAACTAACCCCTGCTAAATTTTATATCGCTCTCCCATGTGCATTTGAACTCTTCATGTCGTTGTTTAACCCCAGTTGGCACCTAAGCGCCACGGAGCTGCTCATTCACTCCCCTTTACCAGGACAAGGGATGGAAAAAAGTGAGAAAACTTGTGGGTTGAGATAAGAACAATTTGTTAATTGAAATAGGAGAAAATAAAATAATAAAAAATATTAAAATTTAAAATATTGTAATGAAAAGGAAAATAAGAGAAAGATAAAGAGAGAAAGATAAAAAATGAGAAAAATAAGTGATGCCCAGCCAGTTCCTGAGCAGCAGCCCCCAGTCAACCATCCCCTTAGTTTATTGCAGACCGTGATGCCATATGGTGTGGAATATCCCTTTGGCTGGTTAGGGTCAGCTGTCCCATCTGTGTCATCTCACAACTTTTTGTGGACTCCAAACCTCCTTGCTGGTGGGATCTTGTGAGGAGCTGAAAGCGCAGTGAAAATGCTGCTCAGCAATAACAAAAACATCTTTGTGTTTTCAACCCTGTTTTCAGCACACATCCAAAACTTAACCCTGTATTAGCTACTGTGACAAAAATTATTTCTACCCTGACAAAAGCCAGAACATTTTGTCTCTCCTCTTGTGTCAGTTCTGAAGGAAATTCAGATAGGAATTAATTCCTGAGATTCTTTAGGAAGCCTGTGTCTTCAAAAGAGGAAGTGTTTTCAGCAGGGACACATAGTTTGTTTCTTGCTCATTAAAAGAAGAGTTTAAGGATTTTCTCTTTTTTCAGCTTTAGCCTTGCAAGAGAAAGAGAATGAAGAGAATGGAAAAAAAACCCACTAAAGACATAAGATGAGGCTGCAAGAACATAGCTTAATTTCTGTCTCCACATACACTCCAGTATTTTACATGAAAAATGTCATTATTCTTCATAGCAGGGAGTAGCAGGTGGGAGAATCAGTGGAATATGTACAGTGCAAAGAACCTTTCAAATTTCACTTCTTCTAGATCTTGTGAGGACAGTTGCAGTTGCCAGGCATCCAAAGACTTGACCTGTCTCTGTTCTGCTCTTTAGGACATATTTCAGGCAAGTTCACAGTAAGGCAGTAGCATGTCTTTTTGCTCTGCTTACATAACTGTGTCTGTCAGCAAACTCACTTTTACTTTAGATTTATGTTAAGGGTAAGATTTCTTAATTTCTTAATTTCTCTTTTTAATGACTAACAGTAAATAAGCAATCTAGATATTAGATCAATGTAAGAAATTTCACATTAACTTACATCAATTCAAACTTTTTAAAAACTGCTGTGGCAGCTAGCACTGCAGGTAACTTTGGGAATGCTCTGTTTAGATTAATCTCACATTTATTCGATTGCTTGGGGTTTTTGTAGACACTGAGTGCATTATACTAAAACTTCTTCCTAGTCTTATTCTATATAGGCAGGCAAGCTATGCATCAGAGTTGTACTGGAGAAAATTTTACAATATATACACAGATATAAGTAGGAAATTATTTGATATATTTCGGTGATAACACTCTATAGATACTTTAACAAGGAAATGGAATTGCTGTGCTTAAAACCAGTGGAGAGGGAATAAAGTGTCATTTCCTACAGCAAGCACTATTACTAAAGGACAGAAGATAAATATTATCTTGCAAATCAATTCAGAAACAAGTAATTTGAAAGGATTTAAAGTTGAAAACCTAACACAGTAAGTGCCTGAAGTTTACTTCCTAGTTTAATCCTTGCAAGATGCAAGATGATGCAGATAATGGAATTCAGAAAATTGTAAAAGTCAAAATATGTTATCAATGACGTTTATCTTGTAGAGCACTGGCTAATGCATTAATTGCTGCAGGTCATATTCAGATGTATCAGTCAGAAACAGAAAATGGAGCTGCAGATAAAAGTAAGAAACATCTCAAAGTCTAAGAATAGTATATTGCCTTTCCTGCTAAATTTTAGAAGGACAAAAAAAAAAAAAAAAGAGTAATTAGAATTTCAGAAACAAAAGTAACAGAGCAGAAACCACATCTTTAGGAAAGAGAACATAAATGATTGCAATGTACTAAATGTACGTATATTTACACTAATAAAAAATAATCATACATTTTCAGTGCCAGATAAGGTGATGTTTTAAAATTAGAGAAAACAAGCTGTGGATAAAGAGATAACAAGGTCAAGAGCTTTTTCAGAAAAAAACAAAACAAAACCAAAACCAAAACAAAAAAAGCCAAACAAACGAACAAATAAAAACCTACAAAACCCCCCTGCTTTCTTTTCTTTCTGCAAATGGTTGATGAATAAGAGTGGGCTTGAATCCTGAACATAGTTTAAGAGTAACAGAAAAACAACAAATAAGCTATAAAAAAGACAAACTGAACATCCAAGTATTCCTTCAGGAGTGTGATAAATAGTCTAGCAAGCAATATATGCAAGACTGAGCTTTTCCATGAGGTCCTATTTCTTTATTCAGAGAATAAGCAACTCAAACTGAATGAATTTTTCTTGATTGGAACTGCATTTTCTATGCATTCATATTAAATTTTTACAACCAACAAATAAAACCCCTTTCATTGCTGCTATTATTCTCTTTTTTCATTTTTATTTTATTGGTTTTTAATGAAAGAGATGATTGAGAAGGACTAGGGTCTTGAGTTTTAGGGAGGCAGAGGAGAGGACTAGTGATCTGGTAGTTTCAGAGCTCTTTATATTAGATATTTTTTTCTCTTCAGTCTATCAAAAGACATTTCATGATAGTGTTACTGCCTAATTATGAAGAAATTTAACTAAATTTTGTATTCAGATACTCGACACACCTTCTGTACAAAATATCTTTTCCGTGTCTACAACCAAAACTTTACATCTATTGTTTTAAATACAAAACTGAAAAGAACAGCCCCAAGAGATTGTGTCTCCATCAGAAAGTATATACACATCTATAATTTTTTTGGTTTAATAGCTGTCTCTGCAGTCTGAAATTCTTATTATTTTTTCTGCTAGTTCCCCCACCTAAACACACACTATTGTTAACAATTTAACTCATTTAATAATAAGATTAGTCAAAGAAAACTTTACAGTAACATAATTGCATCATGGCAATGGTATTAATTTTCTTTTATTGATATTTGGCATGATCACCACATTCTTTCTTGATGACTCTTATCTGGAAATTACTGTTGAAAAGAAAAACTAGCATGTCAGTGTTCTATTTTTTCTATGTTTCACTTTTTTTTGCTTTTTACTTCCTCTGAGTAATTCATTCTGTTTCTACTTCTGTTCCTAGGAAATTAGTGCCAGTAAGCTGACCATCATAGGTCTCTAAATGTCATTCCATAGAATGATTTTATGGTAGTCACTTAAATGTCTGTTTTTATACTTGATCTCCTACCCTCTCAGTGTAGGTCAAGTGCAATTGTTTTTCCAAAGGTTTATTGATGACAGTGGAATTGAATCAGACTCCAGTGGCCTGAATCACAGTTACAGGGAAGGTAGACATAAATTTCAGTCATAAAGATTTATGTACAGTTGCAAATTTAACTGTTTCACCTCTGATTAATTATATATTTGACTTAGTAATTTTTTGTACTCAGGTCTTTAAAAATACTGTGGGACACTTAGCTCTCTAAGAAAACCAGTAGATATAGCAAGTGACAGATTAAGTCTTATATTGAAGCCTCCATTCTTAGTGTAAGATAAACTCAAAAAGTTTCCAAAGGTTTGGAGGAGATATATATGACATGCTGGCAAGCCACTCTGTTGGATTTGAAACACCAACACCATATGAGTTAGTGCCTGTATTTGATGCTTTATCATCTGTACACAATAGATTTATAGCATGGACTCTGAGAAAATCTGTCTGAAGATCTAGTAATAAAGTTCTCTTTGTAGAAATGGTGATATCCTCCTTCCCCATATCTCTTCTATCTATCAAATAGTTACTCTAATCTTTACCTTATCAATGAGAATCAATCTATTTTGACAGCTCAAAACTTTAAAAATAGCCTTCCAAACATACTGGAAGGTTCATTTTGGATATTAATGTACAAATACTGAGGAAATTAAAGCCAAATCTCTTCTTCAAAGCCAAAAATATACATGCTCTTGTGTGATTATGAATTTTTCTCCCACAAATTACTTGCTCAGTTTGGCAATAAAAGAAAAACTGGAGACAGCTGTGAATCATAATTCTTACTAGTTGAGCCTAATAAGGCCATGTGGAAGCAGTGTGTCTGCTCCTTTAACTTTACCTGGCCAAAGCACAAATAAACCAGAACATACAAATCTGACCAACACAATGATATGGAAGGTAGTGGTAAGAACAAATCTGGTACGTGGCACAAATTGATAAGGATATGCCATGTACAAGAATGTTTTTATGGTTTTTGATTACTTGATTATTTTTATGTTTTGCAAAATTATTGTTATCACTGGAGGAAACAACAACAACAAAATAAAAAACACAAAAAAGAGGAAAACCCCATCAAAACAAAACAAAAACAAACAAGCAAATCCCCCACCGAACAGAATTCCAGCAAATCAAAATAAACTGGAAGAATGTTCCCACCAACAAAAAAACCATAGAAGACTAGAGAGCAGAATTCTTAGTATCTCATTCCTCACCTCTGTAACCAGAAATGGGAACCTAATCTACACATTTTTATGACTTCAAAATGTTGTTATTTTTGGTAATCCTGTATCTTTAACAAGTACATTGAAAAATATTCTTCCATTTGACAGTTTTTTAATCTTCCAGTAAGGAACTTTTCTGGGATGGGAAAGCTGTGGATTATAATTAAGAGTGAGAACTCGGTTCTCCTGCTTAATGAATGACTGGTCTGATCATTAAGCTGCTTTGCAAGGAGTGTGTACAGCCCTCCTTGTTACAGTCTGAGCATTTATATCTAAATTCATCTTGAACCTAGGAGCTACAAATTCTCAATGCCAAATTATATTAGGCAGAAAATCAGTCCCCAAGGATCTGCATTGGAATAGACAGGATTGCAGCTGACAATTGAGCATTTACAATAACACAGCTGTTAGAGCTCCAAAAAGGTGTGTGTAGTTGTTGGTTTGGTTTTGTTTGTTTGTTTGATGTTTTGCCCTCTTGGTATAATGTCTATTTTCTATTAAAACTACATTGAGCTTTTATAAAATACTTTCTTGATCTCAGGCTTTTGTGTCTACTTATTCGCTACATATTTGCTTGTTCATGATATAAAATGTTATAGAATAACAAAGCCTTTCTACATTTTTTTCACAAGAGGGTGAATTCTTGAAATTAGGTGATATGAACAGCAGTGAAATGTCACCCAGGATGTATCTTAGGGAAAGTGCATAGATTTACATTGGTTATTTTTCCCTAAAACTACAAGTTTTTGATCCCTTTGCAAGTCATTTGTAGAGAACCACTGCAACATCCATGTTGCTTATGGTTGATAAAGCCACACCCTGCCCTCCCCTGAGTATGCACTCAGTACAGGAAAAATAAACACACAAATTCAAAACATGGTGTGAGCATTCAAATTACACATTATGATTTTTAAAGTCACAATTTTAATGTACAGTATGGGCTGTTATCTGTTTTTCATATATTTAAGAAGTGATTTTGAGGTGATAGACATTTTATTGTCTTGTTCTCCTAGGTGCTAGGCTTAGTGGGATACTAAGCCCAAAGCTAGTAAGCTCAACTAGAAGTTGTAAAAGCTGTGTTAAGAAAGGGTTTAACAATTTTCTGACCCTTCCTCTTTTAGCTTCCCATTAAGGTAAATACAGAATCATTGAAAGAATCAGATTATGGTCTAATTCTTTGTTCTTTGTGTTCTTTCAGGAATTATATTCCTAAAACATGTTCATCATAGAAAAAATTCTGTCTCTTAGTCTTGAGTTCTGTTAGATATGATTATTGCTGTGGAAGTAAATAAGTTTATCAAAGTTATTTTAAATGTCATCCAAGAATCTAACTATATCCCAGAACGAACCCAAGACCGGGCAAGTCATTCAAAGACCATGCTATTGACATCTGGAGTCCTTTTCAGAGCTCCTTCCTTTGTGGTTCTCAGCCAGTTATTTTAATGATGGTCTTTTCAGAGGGAAAAACAAAAAGTTAATTAGGAACATGTTGAAATCTAGTTGAGATCAGTATCTGAGAGTACTACACAAATGGTAGAATTAGCTTACTAAGACCATCTAGAAAGTATGGAATTTATCACAGTGACTGAATGAGAAAAAAACCCTGCTGGATTCTTTGGTTCAATTCTGTCTCCTGAATAATATTCTGATTTGCAGAAACCAGTGACAGTACTTACACATCTATATTTCAATTTCCACAACTATAGTTCAGAAGGACCCTATCTATTTATATATATATACAATTTACAGTGGCTGCATGAAATTTTATTTTCTGGTTCACAGAAGAGTATGTACCATCTCTCCACTGTTCTTTGCAACTCCAAATCAAATGCTGTTTGTCCAGATTTGGAAGGTTTTAGCATTTAATTAGATTATCTTTATTTCTCTGAGTGTGACACGTTATATTGTTTTTGCATTTAAAAACTCCTAGAATTTTAAACCCAGATTAGTCAGACATATAATTATGAGGATAAAAAAAAAAGAGTGGAAACTGCATGAGAAACAGTTATATCAATCACTTCTGAAGTGCTTGAAAAACTGCTTTGAGATATTATCTAACAGTAAATACATCAAGTACTGGTTTGCTGATTAGTTGTCAAAACTCTGCTACTAGGTCAGGAGAGGAGTAGATGGCAGAGACACTCAGGAAAACCCCCAGGGTCAGTTTCCAGCTAGGACCTGAGAGCACACATAAAATCATTAAAGTTCACCTATACAATTAGATATCATTCTTTGTTTTGTTTCTAGGTTAACTTTTGTATGTGCATAGTGAAGATTTTTTTTTTTAATTTCTCTTTTTGTCCAGATTTCAGTTACATTCCAGCTGGGACCAAAAAATTAACACCCACAATGGTAGCATCTGACTGAAGTTACAACTACATGTTGGAATCTGGAGATCTTCATCCAAAATTATAAATATCAAACATAAAATTTGAATATATTCGGATCAACTCTCTTGTTTTGATTTTCAAAGCTTACTGATCAAAAATTACTCTGCTGGCTTACCATATATTTAGGAAGAAAAGTTTCTTTTTGTCAACAAAACTGAACTTTCTATGTTATTCTGGTCTGCATAATATGATGGAGTGTTGCCCTATAGCTGAATAGAAACAGATGTATATGGAAAAAATAACAAAAACAGACACAGATGGTGTATCACATGTATAACTTCTTAATTTATCCCTCATTGTGTGATACAATTATCCCGGCAAGTAGGCTGTATTCATCCCCTTTTCACAGATTCTGCCAGTTCCTGCAGGGACACTTTTCTGGATTGTGCTATAAACTGCCAGGGCAGCACAAAAAGAATACTGAGTCTCTTTTTGCACCCTCTCTGTCCATTTTTCGTTTTGTTTGTTTGTTTACTTATTTCTTTTTGAGTAATTGAGAGTACGGTGAACAGACTGTTTCAATTAATTTTTTCATGGGAATAGTGAAGTGGTTTTCTTTAGGCATAAAGCACAAAAACCCAACCCAACAAAACTCATGCCACTTTCTATATAATATTTACAATGATAGGATCCTGTTTTCTAAAGGATAATATGTAATTTTTACTTTGTGTTTAGAATTCATATTTACCTCATGAAATTTGTATAAACTCAATCTCAACAATGTTGGGTTGACTCTGAAATTTGCCTAATAAATATTAAATTTGGACTTTGGTTTGAATCCCAAGCTGTTTCCCTATCAAATTGTTAAAAGTGATTTCCTGTCAAAGCCTTAAAGATATCTTTAAGCTTATGGAAATAGTGAATATAGAAATATTATTCATGGAAATAAAAGGTATTCATGAGTGCAGTAATTCAGCTTCAATGGCAGGTGGCTATAATAAAATAAAGATGTGTCACCAAAAGAATTATTGGAAAGGAAGATACACTGAAACAAGTTACATTTTTTGTTTTATCTGTGATTTGCTTCAGATCTCTTATTTTCCTTATTATTTTTCTCTATTTCTTTCTTTTCTCTTTTTTCTTTTATTTCTCTTCCTCTTCCTTTTTTCTTTCCTTTTAACAAGGATTAAAAATATAAGATTCTTGACTATTCTTATTCCATTAACAGTACAGAACTATACTCTTGTCTGCATTACTTTAGGTCAGCTTTTCATAAATCCGTGGATTTATGATACTTTTGCTTGGTAAAGAAAGACCTGACACAGATCAGGAAGAAAACATTGAATTCATTTTAGGCAAGCAGACAAGAAGCAACACTGGAACAGGTTTTCTGAGATGGTGGTAGATGCCCCATCACTGGAAATACTCAAGGTCAGATTGGATTGGCTTCTGAGCAACCTATTCTATTTGAAGATGTCCCTGCTCATACAGCAAGGGGATTAGACTAGAGGGACTTTAAAGATCCCTTCCATTCCAAACCATTCCATGACTTCAACAAACATGTAAATATGTTGTTCTTATTTAGTATTCTTAACAAGCAAAATTATCTGTTTCTATTTAACAATTGTCTTAAATTTTGTATATATTTTCTCTACCATCAAACTGTGTCACTAGGCATGTTTTTAAACTGAAAATACCCTGTTGAGATGAAGCTGATATATGGCCATATTTGTAGCACTGTAGAATGAAAAGTCTCCATACCTTGGATGAAATCTGGAGAAAGTTATGAACATATCTTATTGCAGTCAAAAATACAGTCAAAAAAGGAACTAAGACTATTATGAAAATATTCATCAGAAAACAATTCAAACTATATTAACTGTGACCTTTTTTTTTTTTCTCTGTGGTCAAGGTTCTGTGTACAGGCAGGAATATCCCCCATACTAGATGAACGGAAAACACCAGCCTGCATTAATGCCTGCTTTAGTGTTCTCTCTACCTCAGTTTTTCCATAGTTTTTTACTCTGCTGCTTTCTGCTTCCCTGAAGCTCTCCCACAAGGTCCTAGGCAAGGTTCTGGCCAGCCCATTTTCCTCTGATTGTGCCAAAGAGAGTAACAAAACTCCATTAGGAATCCTTCGCTGTTCTTAAGCCACCTTCTCCAGCAACCCTCATTTCACTCTTTCCTGAGATAAAATTGGCCACAAAGCGCATTATACACAAAGTAGGCATCCACAGATTTGCATAAGATGCTTCACTTGCTGTACTACATGCAATTCTTCTGACTTGAGTTTTTTTGGATGCAGAAGACCAGGTCCATGTTTGTACTTGGACTACAAAAAGCTAATTAATAAAATGGACTGGATTTACTAAAAAAAAATGAACATTTCTTCATCTAAGATTTCTATTGCGACTATTAAGATGTCAAATAGCAGAAATGTAATGAATCTTTCTTTTTCTTTTGTTTCTAAAAAAGTTCTAGATTTTTTCTTTTTTTTTTATTTGTATTCCTTTATTTTCATTCTCTTTTTTAGGGTAGGTAGAATAAAAAAGACAAATATGCCATTTGCCTTTTTCATTGCAAAGAAAGCAGTGCAGAAAAGATGTCTTTTGTGCCAGTATTGAGAAGCATGCAATGGAGATGTCCTGATTTCTAGTGGTGACAAAACCAGACATAAAACTGTTAGCTCCCTATGACTTACCACAAATCCTTTCAGCTAGTAATATTCCTGTTTTGTACTTGTTAAGTAGAAAGTGAAAGCACTATGATGTGAGAAAATATATTTAGCTGCTCTTACTTTTAAGAAATATTGGGAGAAAATTTGCTCAACTATCTAACTTAAACTGCTGAATTAAAATTCCACATCTGCATCAGTCAGTAACTAAGGTCCTTTTTCTGATGGCAATAGCTCTACAGAATATTTCACAGGTGTAAAATGCTAGAGCTGGAAAGGACAATGACTGATGAGGTATTTGATCTCTTGTTTGCCTGCAAGGGTTGTTTTGAATACTGGAGTCTAGATTAATGCTGAGCAATTTCCAAGCTGCATTCACGTGTCCTGTTGCATATGCTGCACATCAGAATCAACGCTAAGAAAATACAGCTGTGCTGCAGTGAATTTCTGTCCTGAGAAACAGGAGAATCAGGATTCAAGGTCTTGCATACCGCATTTTCTTTCACAATTTAGGCTGTACAAAGCTTTGGATCAGAGAGGCATAGTAACTATGGCAGCTATTTCTTACAATAGCAGCAATGGTTTTTTCCTAAACCTTTTCTAGGTTATGTTTTCTGTATGCTATTTCTCTGTTCTCTGAATGAGGGAATTACTTCAAAAAGGGATAAGAAATGTTCAGATTTTCTGTTCCTGCACTTCTTCAAATCTGTTTTCATTGAAATAGAGAGATTTTCTTATCACTAACTGAATTATGTCTCAAGATCTGACTTTAAAACATTGCCATTAAAATTTATTTAATTTTGATTCACCTTATTGAAGCAGTGGGTTTTTTTGGTTTTTTTATCTGCCCTTGAATTAAGCACATTACTAGAATACTTACTTTTGTTTCTAGTGTCATGGGATGTTATCCTTTAGTTTAAACAATTTTCTTTTTCTGAAGTATTTTTCTCACAATATATGAATAGCAATGCAATAGAGCATTACATATTTTCTTCTAGAATATCATGCAGTCATATCATGATAGATGCATTAAAAAACTCCTATGTCATTAATTTCTTTGTTTTTCTTTGTTTTGTTTTTTCTCTGCATAGAAACAACCTTTATTCTGCTAATAAAATCAATAGATTTTTTGTATTGATTAATTCAATTGCTGCCTTTATAAAGATTTTTTTTAAAGAAATAAATTCTGTTCATATATATGCAAATTCAGAGAATTATATTCAAAAGTATTTTTTACACAAGCACAAAATTAAAATTTTGTGATTATTTCTAAATAATATAAACGAAATTTAATTAAGTTCTTCTAAGCTTCAGTAGCTATTTCTTTAATAAATTGAAAATGTATATGCAACTTCTACTACAAAGACTAACACTTGGAAATAATTAACAAAAGCAGTAGTGCTACTTCGTCCACTACTCCTACTCTTCCTAGTTATTTGCAAACCCCATAGCAGATGACATAATTTTATTCAGGATTTCCAGTTAAGACATGTTACCAATCCAATTAGAAACATAATTATGTAAATAGTATATTCAAGAATATCAGGTATATGAGAAAATGTCAATATTACTATTAAAATATAGTATGGGATAAATAATGAAATGTGTTTCGTGTTTATGTAATCTTGATCTGCCTGTGTCTGGAAATCATGTAAGCTATCATCAAGTGATATAGAATTGTGTAATAGATTTTCTGCTCATCAAATGGGAAAAAGTAAAGAAAATGTATAAAT
Source organism: Prinia subflava (assembly GCF_021018805.1). Taxonomy (NCBI): domain Eukaryota; kingdom Metazoa; phylum Chordata; class Aves; order Passeriformes; family Cisticolidae; genus Prinia; species Prinia subflava. The sequence continues at coordinate 64,134,143 of NC_086249.1, forward strand.
TGAGATAATTTTAAGGCTAGTTAAAATTATCTAAGGCATACTAGTTTAGCGTAAGGAGATTAGATAACAATGTGTTACAAACATATGGTTATCTTCAAAAGCATGAAAGTCCATGTTTTTTATTCTGGCAGTGTTGTTCTACTGACATTTTACAAGGAAAGAGTAAATATGGTGTGCAGTTCTTGTGACTTAACATTAGGGAAAGTTTCTACAGATTTGTAAAATTCATAAATGTTCAGGGAAAGAAGAATCTACCAAATAAGAGAAGTCAAAAAGTTTAGCATAGGAACAAAATCTTAGGCGACATTTTTTTTTCATCTCTATAAATATGCAAAGAATTAAGAACTATCAGCACTGACACAAGAAGAAACAGGTATGAATTAATCTGGCTGTGAGAGGTCAGTTGGAAAACCTAGAGAATTTACCATATATTCTTCCGTAGTAAGAAATCAGGAAAATTCAATTGTCTGTAATATAGGAGGCATTAAATTTATACCGGCATTAGTAATGAGGTCGGCCGAGTGGCTCAAAGAGCTGATTCCCTTCAGATAAGTTTTTTTCTGAAACTTGTATTTCTTTCCATTTTTCAGGTTTAATTACTTCATATATAAATTACTACTTTACTTGGCTTAAGCCAAGTTGTTAAATAAGCAATTTATTGAGCTAGTTTTAATGGTAATAAACCTTGGTTAAACAGAGTAAGTCACTTAATTTCAAATAAAGCAAAGTATATGTCTTTAAAGTCTATAGGTGTAGCTGTCAGACACCTAGATTGAATTATTCATGTACAAATTGTGTCTCTCATATGTGTAAAAGTTTACAGTAGCAAAATATTTGGTGGCTTCTTAATTTTTTTTAATGTATTAGTGGCAAAGAGTTAAAAAAGGAGAAGTAGTTGATGAGAAGAAAGAATAAAAAGAATAAATAATGTAAGCCAAATAAAAAAAATGGGCACACATTACATTGTATGCCAAATACAGTGCAGTCCCTACTTGACTAAGTCCTTTTCACTCAACCGACTGTTCTCATATGTGAATAAAGATTACTGTGCTAAGAGTTTTTTCCATCTTTCTTTCATATCCAAACAAGGATGCAAATAATGGTAATTTTTTTCCTGTTATTGTTTGTTTTGGTTTTTTTCCTGAGATTTGAAACAGTGACATGTTTCTAGTGCAGTGAGAATGAGCATTACAAGATGATCTGGTCACTCACATATTGCTTGGCTGTATACATTAAAAAAAAAAAAAAAAGAAGGACAACTGCCTGCATCATAAACCACATGTATTCTGCAGATATTTTTGTGCATGTATATGTGTGTATAGGCTCCACTGTCTCATTACCTTAGAAAATAATGCACCAAGTAACAATATGTGTCTGTCTTCCAGTTTAATGAGCCTCCAACTCACATGCCATATACATCCTCTGGTCTGCACATGCAAGACTGTCACCAGCAGGACCACGATTATGATATTTCCCCTTTGTTCAGTGCATCTGGAGTGAAATATGCAGTTTTACATTGCCCAAGAAGAAAAGCATTTTTATGTGCTGGAACAAGTCAGCTGGAGGTCATCAGGAGAGTCATAGCTGGAGCAAATTCTATAATCAGAAGCTGACAGATCCGCCCTCAACCTCGCCTCTGTAATCTTTGTTACTGAATGCAATTACCCCATCAGAGGAGACAGAGAAGACGGAGTCTAGATTTTCCAGGTTTTATCTGAAACTGTCAAATGGTCTGAGGAATTGACAGATAATCTACTGGTTTCATGTTACATTCAGATTGGGAAATAAAGATAACATAATCTAATTTGTTCTCATCTGCTTTCAGCTGTGATTTGCTCCAATTTTTTTTTTCCCTTGGTAAAGAAATTGGTCATGTTTATCTGTGCAGATAATTCATTATCTGCAATATCAGAACAGCTCTCATCAATCATTCCTTCACATTCTGCAATTCCCTGGTCAAAAATACTAAGAAATCCTTTTTAAATTTATGAAGTCATTAATTTGAAGTGACCCCTTTGGTTTTAATAAGGTTACATGAAAGGTATCAGTGCCAAATGTAGAACATTGAACTTGATATTTCATATATACAGACACGCAAAGCAGAATTTGATAATGTATTTGCTGTCACAGTTTCTGGTAGACATTGGGAAGCACTGGTGTGTGTTTATCCAGGGTGGACTTGGGCCCAAAGTTAATATTGTAAATAAAAATCACCAAATTTTTAAGATCTCAAATACTGGTAGGCATTTTGGTAAATAAAAGTTTATTATTTTAACTGCTACGTACTTTCTGAATTGTCACACTAAACTTTGTTTATGAATAACACATATAGGCATATGGATTAATTGCATTCAACACACTATAGTTCTAGTTATCTCATTGGTGTGACTCTGAAAACATCTATAAATTTAAAAACAGGACACAGAGTGGTGATCCACTGCATTTTATGTAAAATCACACTTGTCTCTGGGAGGTTGCGTTTTATCAGTTGCAGAGTTCTTAAATATTAATATGATTAGATTAAATTCAGCACAAAAAGGAATAATGTAAGCAGGAAATTAAAATTGTCTAAAAAACCCCCCTGTAATCTAAGAAGAATGATGATTGCAACTAAATTAAGCAAAGGAAGTTTTCAGATTCACAGAATATTTTACATTCGAAGGGATGTGTTTTGTTTTTTCTTTTTCATTAACAATATTTAATTTTATTTTAGACAGTTGCTTAGGGTTGTCATATGATCTTATGTAATTTAAGTGCATAAGACCATTGCCATTATACATTGTGTATGTCTTTTCCATATCTCGGAATGTCATTCAACTGTATCTACTTCGAAAATTGTTTAATTCTCTAGTTCTTGGGAAAAAAAAAATATATTACATTATTTTTGTTATATTGTGGACAGAAAAATGGCAAAATAAGTTCTGAAGAATAATTAAAGAGATATTACTCTAAAGAAACTGTAAAACTCCCGGTAGTAATAAATAGCTTCAGAATACTGAAAATTAAAGGGAATTTATATGATTTTTGAAGTGTATTCTGGGTATCAAAAAACACATCATTAACTGCTATGTGTAAAATAAAGCTACTGCGTTATTTTTCCATACCTCTTTTGGTCACTCAGTTGGGATCTCATTAACCTTGTGGTTTGATCTTTAACTTCAGCTGACCAGCCTTCTCAAAGATAAGAAAAAAAGAAAAAGAAAAAGAGAAGAAAAGAGAAGAGGAAAAGAGAAGAAAAGAAAAAAGAAAAGAAAAGAAAAGAAAAGAAAAGAAAAGAAAAGAAAAGAAAAGAAAAGAAAAGAAAAGAAAAGAAAAGAAAAGAAAAGAAAAGAAAAGAAAAGAAAAGAAAAGAAAAGAAAAGAAAAGAAAAGAAAAGAAAAGAAAAGAAAAGAAAAGAAAAGAAAAGAAAAGAAAAGAAAAGAAAAGGAAAAGAAAAGAAAAGAAAAGAAAAGAGAACCATTTAAAGGAATGCTTTTTTGATACAGCTGTGTGTATACAAAGTTCCTAGGACATTTTGACTGATATCTTGACTTTACCTGTACTTTACTCACATACTCTGGAAACTTGTATTTTGTATGTTGTATTAGGACTAGAGATGGTGTTTGTCAGAAAGACATAGAACTTTCTTCATATCCTCTAAAATTTCCTTTGACTCAGGAAAACTCTCTCCCAAAGTATGCTTTGTCTGCACATCACCAAAAGAGCACTTTCACATTGACCTCCTGGTTAAGTAAAAAAATATAATAGCTTGTGTAAAGTATCAGTTTCATGTACTGCATTCAACTGCAGAAATAGCAGCATTATCCCCCTACCCCCCAAAAAAAATTCAGTGGTGCTTTAATAGTTTTTGACCTTTCAGGAAAAGATACAGTCCACTTCCCTGCTGGATGCTAGACTCAGTGACACAGAAGATACCTGCCAGGCTTCACAGTTCGCTAAGATTCAATATAGCAAATGAAAGATACTGTGAAGAATAAAGCATCCTTAAGATAGATATCAAATATAGGTCTACTGAACCAAACTGACACTTGCAAAGTCCTGGTAGACTTTGTCAAAAATCAACATTATATTACTTCTGTTTCATACCCTATAGAGACTAAGAAAGCACTTAATCTGTTAGCTTTCTTTATACAAGATGGTAGAAGCGCTTTGTAACAGAATTTGTTAGTCTAGAGACAAGAAATCAGATTGTGATCCCTGTTATCTCAATGTAAATATGAAATAATAGAAACAGGTCTTTAAAATTGAAAACATTAAAATTACAGTTATATATGTCCTATTAATTTGGAGTTCTCTGCTTTCATTTACTTAATTAAATCTTTCATTTATCTCTGTAAATAATAAAATATTAGATAATGTTTTGTGTCTTTAATTTAATTAGAGCTTTTGTACAAAAAGATGCTCGTGTTTTGGAGACCAGTGCATTGATCATAGTTAACAACCAAACACTGATACGGTTGCACACTCCCTCCCTCCTCCCATGGAACAGAAGGAGAGTCTTGGCTAGGAAGTGAGAAATCTTGTGGATCAGGTCAGATCTTTCAGGTCCGCCATCTCCCAACCTCTTGATTCCCCCAGCCTGTTCTCTGGGGAAGTGCAGAGTGGGGAAAAAGAGAAAGTCTGAGTGATGTGCAAGCACTGGTGATTCCACACCTCTGGAAAACTGCACTGAGATGTTGAGTGCCTCATTCAAAAAGGACTTTGAGATATGAAGGAGATATATCATAAGGCTACCCAAATTATCAATTATCTAGATTGCATGTTCTACATGAGACAGGGAGAGGTCTGGGTTTGCTTAGTTTCCTGAAAAGGAGCTAAGGGGTCATTTCACAACAGTCTGATATTACCTGAGGGGGAGTTACAATCATGAAAATGGCCAGATGATACAGCAAAGACAAATGGCCACAACCTATGGCTTGAGAGGCTCATATGAAGCATTAGGAAAATAATTGTAAGTAAAAGGGTGGTGCCATATTTAAACAGGTGTCATGGACCTTCCTGAGCTCTGCACTCCTGGAGGTCTGTGAGACTCAGACAAAGTCACAAGCAAACTGAACTCATGCTGGCAAGCAGATCTACTTCAAACAAAACATTACCAAAATAGCCCTTAGAAATATATTTTAAAACACATATTTTTAATAATTCCATTAGTATCTGTTTCTCAGCTTTATATTATAAACATCAAAAATTGTTCATTGCTGCTGACAACACCCCAGAACCTGTTTGACTAAAACTTACTTTGAAATTACCAGTTTCTATAAAGTAAGTTTTCTAAACAAACATATATTTAAAATTTTCAAACTATAGGCCTGAATGTATCTAAGCACAGCCAAGAACTGGAAATTTTATCTACCATTTCAGTTTCAGAATGTTCCAATATGTTAAAGACAGGATATGTCATCAGGATAGCGCAGGATCACCAATGCTATCTAAACAGTCTCTGTGTTATCTCTTGTGTCAATACAAAAGGAATTTCAGTTCCTGGGACTCCTAAAACAGGATCTTTCAGAAGTGTAAACTGAGTAAAAACAATTTAAAAAATTTAAAAATATAAAAAAGAAGGAAAGATTGTTTAATGTCAGGTTTGTCACTGTCATATCAGTTTAAAACTGATTTATTTTATTTCATTAACAGAAAGATTATATAAGAGGTTAATTCTTTTTCTGGGTGGTTTTGAATGGCATAAATTTGAACTAGACCTCAAGTTGAAATAAACAAAAACCTATAAGCAATTTGTTGAATCCCCATCTTTTGTTTATTTAAACAAGCTTATGATCCTTAATCAAAACTTTCTTCAAATTAAGGCAACAAATTTTTCAAGAATGTGTATACAGTTTGTTTATAAGACATTTCTAAACAGCACTGAGGATCTAAGATAAGAAATCAAATATGCCACTACTGTAACACGTTTCTCACTTTAAAGATTTATTAGGCTGTATTTTGCTATGGAAAACTGTGAGGTTTATGAAAAAAAAAAAAAAGAAAAAAGCACAAAATATTTTCCAAATGGTGGGAAAAATATACAAAATGCTTCAAGCACTTTTCTGATTCACATCACTTACTTTTGATTAGTTTGAATGGATGAAATGTAGCCCTAAAACCCAGAAGTCTTTTAGCTATATGAACATCTATTCTTCAACAACAAGGTCTTCTGTGTGCCAGGTGGATGCAGATGGCTAACATGGATAGGAAGGCATGGGGCGTGGTGCAGCAGAACTGGGCCACGTGCTTATTGTCACAGAGATCTGAAAGAACACAGATATAGCCCTACTGCCACTGTTTTCTATTTACTAGCTAAAATCAATTATCTGTTCGCATACAGAAAGCTAAATGGCTATGAAAGTCATATTGGCTCCCTATAAAGAGGAAAGAGATCTCTGAGTCAGGTACTCTTGAACACTCTAAATGGTGTAAGATACCTAAATATCTATTTTCAGACTTCTGTAATTGCAATACTTATACTGAGCTCTGAGATCTGAACCTGACTTCTAATGGCTCACCTTTTGTTCTCAGTCTGGTGACATGCAGGTAATCATAAAGCAACACAAACTGTGAGATGCCAAATCTGGAAAATTGATGCAGTTACCTCTTTCTAGAATTAGAGCATTTGATTGACAAAGAAGAAGATTAAAAAAAAATCTGTGAATTTAGACTAGCACAGCTGCTGCTGTTGTTAATGAGGAAAAGAACATGAAATGCAAAAGAGGATGGTGAGTTAGTTTCACTGACAGGGCATTCAAGCTGATTTCCAGTTGTTCTGCCCTGAATAAATGTACTGATACTGCAGTAAAGGCTTCACAGTGATTTCCATGGCTTTGTCACTTTGTCACCCATACACATCAGCTGGAATGCTGGAAATAAAACTAATTAAAGTCCTGCCCCTTTTCACAGTAAGAAAAGATTTCAAACAACCATCACAGTCTTAAGCCAAAATAATTATAAAATGCAAATCTGTATCAGATATATTGGTATCTTGTAGTGATAAATGTTTACAGCCAATAGAAACTTAATAAAAAATCATAGTTGCCTCTATATTAGTTGCACTTCTCAAAAAGAATATATTTCATGTGGAAGTCCTAGCTTTCAAACTTTTCAAGCCTTGCAACCCTGACATTATCATGCTTTCTGCAGACTTCTGCTCCTATTGTACTAACATAGAGATGAAAAAGACTTCATGGATTACTGAGTCTGGTCCCCTGCTGTGTATATAATCCTGAACCCACTGAAATCAGTGGGAGTTTTTAGCTTTCACTTCAATGGTAGCATGATTAGGCCTAGAGTATCTCAAAAATGTTCAAATTAAAGTCAGGGGGTTTTTGCACATTTTTCTAATGACTTTTTAAATATAGTATTAAAAGGTCTTAAAATCCAAATGTAATTAGTTCAGTGTAGTTGCAATTTGCTTCTAAGTTCCTTATTCTCTGAAAAAAAATCTGAAAATAACACTAAAGAATTTATTATTGCTCATGTCTACTCATGAAAGGTCACAGCACACTGAGCTTCAATGTCTCAAGCAAAGGAAAGACTAGAGGCAAAGGGCCACAACCTTTGAGCTGATTTAACTCTTAATCACCGTAATGATCCAGAGAATTGGAGTAACAACAATTACAGATGATATTCACAGGGGAAATAAATTCTTACTGCCCCCGAAGATCTGTATTTATCCTCTTCTGTCTTCTTAACCGGGTTTAAGACAAAAGATTAGCCCACTGGATTGATCTTCCAGATCCACATTTTCACAGAGTGAAGAGGATGTATCTCAGGTACTCATATCTTCAAGCTGTATTAGGAAAGAAATTCAGCAATGTGAAGCCAAAACATATGTTGGCTTACAAAAGCTGCTGAAACAGTTAGTATTTTCCAGTTTATTTAAAACTAAAATTTATTTGATCCAATATCAATTATCTAAAGCTACTTCTCTGGTCAGAGCCAGTGAAATTTCCTTTATATGATCAACAGCGAGAAGTGGAGCACCTTTAGAATGCAAATCAACACAAGCACCTATATTAGATTGCAAAGATTCATCTTATGAGAGAAAAACCCAAAACAACCAAACGTCCAAAAGCAAAAAAAAAGCACCAACTATCAGATTTTATTAAGAACGTTTGGAGTTTTTTTTAAAGAACGCAAAATAATTGAGCTGATCAAATATTTTAGCCTGTAGAGTTACTTTAACTATGATTTTAAATTATGCCAGTATATTTAGGACATCGACACCTTTGAAGATTTTATTAAAAACTAAGTGTAAATTCCCAACAAATGTGTGTGATTATTCTGCAAAACAGAGAAAAAGAATGTAGAAATATATCTAGTTGAGATGTCTTTAATACAAAACAGCTGTAGATTAATAGCCACTACTGCTCTCTTAACCAGCATGAAATCTGATTTACTACAGTTTGCAAATAAGCAGTGGAGGAGTGAAAGTTAGCCTTAAGTTAGAAGCAGACTTCAGAGACGTGCTACCAGAATTTAATGGATAAAATGTTTTTCAAGAATACATAGTCACATTCTTTTAACCTCAGTAAAAAATAGTGCTTGAATTATATGAGGTTCAGCAAAATAAATGCAATGAGATTCTCTACATTACTGCGTTCATGCAAAACAATTGTGAGGTTTTACATCAAAACAGATAATGTAATTGCTATTATATGTTCCAATATAGAATCTTCAGATTTCTGGTTATATTTTCCAGCTTGTTCCTCACAAATTTTTTCTTAAAAATTAAGCATTGCTGATTTTTTTTATGTTGAGAATCCATAAACTGATAATATATTTCCTCATTTTATGAATTTTTCTTCTTTTCTAGGTATTTCCAATGACTCAAGGATTTGTGTCTTAAAGTGAAACACAGTTGAACTCTGTATTTCCTGATCCTGGGTTTTTCCTGTAGTTTTCTTTTGTTGCTATAAGTACTATAAAAAGTTGATAGTGATACAGTCACTCTGGGATGAACCCATAGGGATGAATAAAAGCAATAAGAATTTAGAAACAAGTTTATCTTCTAAACTGGATGATTTCATAGTACTGTTTAGTAAGTTGTGAGGAGGGCCACTCCAGGAGCATAAAAGTACAAAAGAAAAGAAAAAAAAATCCAAACACACAAAGTTTAAACTGTTACTAAACCACAAAATCTCTTATTTTCTCATATTGCATTACAAGTCAATTATCATTTACACGACAGGTCCTTTAAATAATTTTCTTTAAAAAAAAAAAGATATTTTTGTTCTGTGGCCAGTCATCATCAGGGTTATTTTCAATGATGAAAATTTAATATACTTCAAAATAAAATAAATATATTCCAATTAATATATTGATGGAACTAATGCAAATGTTTTCTGACTTCTGTAGCTTGATGAAAATTTCTGCATGAATCTTTTTTCTGTTCACAGGTCTAGAAGCAGGTTTGCTTCTCATCAACAACACACAATATAGAATCCACAATTGAAATTTATACTTGCTAATATCCAGGGGTACCCATATAAAGAAATCAATTTTTTATATTTTGGGTTTCATTTAAACATCTGCTGTATAGATGAATATGAGAACAAGATAAAAATCATAAACTACTGATCTGAAGTTCCTGTTAATAACACATCTATGCCTATGTAATTTTGAGGAAAATATTCTGTTGTTTCTTTTCCACAATAATGCAGTCCTGGAGGCAAAGATAAACAAGACTGAAAATAAAATTTCAAAACTATATATCACAGCAAGAAAACAAAACTGAATACAACCAGGAACTGACATTAATTAGACTTGAATATATGAAAGACAGCCATTTATAAAAGCTGTTCTTTTGCTCTGTGATTTGACTACCACACAACATGTTTATCTATCTGAGTTGCTGCTATTGCCCTTCATATTTGACATTAAAAAAAATTTTAAGAGTGTTCCTGAACTAAAACACTACGTTGTAAATTGGAAGCAGATTGTATTGAAGAAGTTTTATTTAAATCTGTGGTTTGTCTCTCCTAATCACATTTCCATTTATAGTTTTTTTGTGAAGATATTGTATCTGATGCCAATAATTTTATACCTTTAGACCTCTAAATGTTAAATTTTTTTTTTTTTTTTTTTTTTTAGAGTTCGTGTTTTCTCCTAGTTGTTTTAGACATGTGGATACTGGTCTAAATTGTAGTTTATCTTGTTCAAAGGCATGGAATACTACACTCTATACAGACAATGAGCCATCCTGAAAAGGGATCACACTGAAAGATAATGAAATTTGGCAGCAGGGACATGAAAACGGCCCATCTGGGTGTTGCAATCCACACCTCCCAGTGGATACACAAGTTCTCATTAAACCCCTTCAGGAGACCGAGACCTGAAAATAAAAGAGATTATCAAAACTTAGAACTATCTTCAAGCCACTTTAGTTAACTAGTCTTAAACTCTTCAAGTGTAATTATTTGTATGTTTTCTAGACACCTCTTAAAATGTAAGCAAATTAGCCTTTCTTCTTTAAATACAGACCTAATTTCCACCAGCTTCCTTTATTTATTCCTCTCTCTGCACCTGCATTATAGCCTGTAACAACTTATTAGATAGAAAACTTACTCAAATGATGTTAGAATTAAGCACTCTTCCTTTGAGAAATATATTTGTATCCTTACATATTTTTATTTATTTATTAGAGCTGCATGAAATATTTTTCATAAAAATGGACAAGGCAGGTTTTATAAATCTCAACCTATACTACAATATGGATCCTTAAATTAAGCATGATAAATTAAAGTCAAACTTCACTATCAGCTTCTTAATGTGAGAATTAGGAAATTTGCTCAGACCTGGTCTAGTCCATATTTCTAAATGTTCATTGAGAATTTTGTGGTTCACCACTTCTATCTATTACCCCTAGGGGGTTGTAGCTCAAACCCCGCTTCAGTGTCTGTTTCTTTATTTCTATTTTCTGTCATAGTATATTAACTTTGGGAACATGTTTTATAGTCAAAACATGTTTTATAGTTTATAGTGTTGTTTTTCTTACTATTAAAAATATTTAAACATGCAACATTGTATGTTTCCGAAAGTTGCTGCAGTAGTTTCTGCATTGATTAAGGAAAAGGGGGAATTATATTTCAAAAAGAATATAAAATTGATCCATTGCTTTACATTTGTTTTCTCTCAGCAAGTGGTTTCAAATTATGTAAAGTAGCTCAAAGGAAAATCTTTAATAAGATAATAAAATCATTCAGGTATATTTAATTCTTTCTGATAAAGTCTCAGAATAATAGAATAAAAAATATTTTTGGTCTAATTACAGTTTTCATGATTGACATAAATCCCTATGCTCACTTTGAAATATAACACCTTTATTTGAGTAAATTAGAACAAAATCTAAAGCACTTAAATATATGTAAATCCAGAGTTAAAAGTGGATTAAGTACTACTTACAACTCCCATGAAAAATTACAATTTCACCATGCTGTAGGAAGATTTCACCTTGTATAGATCAACATCTGTATTTTTCAAATTGTTGGAAAAATAACTAGTTGGCTGCTCTAACTGTCATTACTGTAATTTCTTTTGCTGTCTAATTGTGACTGATCATTTGCAATATTGATTCAATTCTTTAACATAAATCTTTCTCTCTTTTATGCCTTTTCAAGTAAGGTTCTCTAAGTTTTGCCACTCTAATTTGAACAGTATCAGAAGATTTTTAATAGAAAGTCTTATGTTGTTTTAATGTTGTCTTATGTTTTCTTCAGACCTTTTCATTTTGCCTTTACAGAATTACAAATCCATTTAGATTGCAAAAGACCCTTAATATTGTCAAATCAAACAATTAACCCAGCACTGCCAAGTCCACCACTGAACCACGTCCCCGGGTGCCACATCTACATATCTTTTTAATGCCTGCATGAATGGTGGCTCAATCACTTCCTTCAGCTGCCTGTTCCAAGGCTTGACATTTTTTCCAGTGAAAACTTACTTCCTGATATCCAGTCTAAACCTTCTTTGACACAACTTGAACCCATTTTCTCCTGTCTCTATATCTCTTATCTGGGAGAAGGGACTGACCCCCACACCGCTATAAACTCCTGTCTGGTAAGGTCCCCCATGAGCCTCCTTTTCTCCAGGCTGAGCCTCATTTTCTCCAGGCTAAACAGCTCCCTCAGCCACTCCTCACAAAACTTGTGCTCTTATCCTTTTACCAACTTTGCGGCTCTTTTTTATTATATAAATATATCTTGATCAGCAAAATTATTACAGATATGTTTTAAAGGTAGCTGTTGGATGACATGATAAATAAAATTAATTACTTTGAGAGATAGTTGCTAAGATGAAAATTTGTTTCTTTGGTCCCTGAATTTTATTTCTTTCAGAGCTCACATGGATCACCAAGAATTACTAATATCACATCTGTGGTATCTGTATTATCTTTAACCTACTGGTAGTTTGCACCAACACATGTAAATTGAAGAGTGTTGTGTGATACAGACTTATACTGAAAACCTCAGGAAGGGAACTATAGCAACCAGTACTTGTGCAGAAATTAAGAAATTATCACTTCACTCAGACCATTTATCATGTCTTGATTTGTGCTCTTAATATGGGGATATGTTGACAATCTTCCCAGACCAGAAAGCATTCCTGATGTGACACCTAGATTACTTTAGAAAGAATTGTGTTAATGGAGCCATCTTCTTTTCATGTGTTTATAAGACACTCCCAATACAATCTGTTGCACTTCTTTAAAAGATTCAAACTTACTTTTCTGGCATGGAAAATGTTTTAATCATCAAGCTGTAGATGGGGTTAAATTTGAAATAATGTTAGTTGTTTCCAGAGTACTCAGATTGGTCATCTAAGGAGCTACTTCAGGGACCTCAGTGTAGTTCTAAACTGATAAATGGAAAAGAACTAACATCTCAATGTCTTCTCATTTTCTGCACTTATTAATTGTTAGGTCACTACCAAAAGCTGGTTGTCTCTGAGACAAACTTAAAAGAAGTGCCAGCCTTTGAACAGTGTGAATGGGAGGTATTCAGTGTCATTTGGCTTCAGGTTCTTTTTTATTTGCTAGCACTAAGACAGCTCAAGTACAAACAAATTATGCAACACAGACATGCCGTTGCACAGAATCTAAATGAACATTTCCACAGTTGAAGGAATACATTACTATTACAATTGGAATAATATTCCCTTTTCACTTGGAATTTTCATTTGCAACAGATCCCCTAACAAAATAAGTCATATACAATTTCTGGATTCTTAGAGGTAGAAAGCATAAGCCGTAAACCAGAAAAATTAGTTACCTTGGGTTACTTATTGCACTCATGGCAGCAATCCCAGTGCTGCAAAAAATGCTCTGCAATAATTAAAAGGAGATGTCAGTTATCTGAGATTTGACTATCTTATTTGCAAATTATGAACAACTGAGAGTTAGATCCACAAAATAACACAGGAAAACTTGTAGATGCTGAGTTAAAAGATCACAGTACAAGGAAATAACTGATTTTTAGGAGGCCTGCTATTTGACATTGTCCTAAATTACTTACCTAGGCTACTCTTGCATTCATGCTGAGGGAGGATTAAGTGCCAAAGTAAGAGAGTCAAAATTAGCAGTTGTGTGTGAGTCATATACAATAGATTAGGAGGTAAATCATAAGCTCTTCTCTCTTCAAGACTTAATTATGTTACGGTAGGAATGCACTTATCTTCAATCAGGATCCCCAACAGAGTTTATATGGTCCTTAGCTGCTTAGGCTTAATGGTAAAAATGAGAAGTCTCTGACTATACAGAAGCTGAACTAAAAAAGGTATTTGCCATTTAACATCTTGTCTTTATTTCATATGCAATTTGCTACAGGGACAATTAATCAGGATTCAAGTACTTTATTTCTTTTCAGACCACATTTTTATTATTTGATATCTAATTGTTCTAAAAAACAATGAAGAAAATAAAGTGTAGAAATACACCATAAAATCTAACAGTCTTGAGCATTACTGTTTTAATTATACAATAATGCTCCATGAGATGGAACAGGGTCATTTTTCTGACATGCATTTCAACCCCGCAAGACTGCAGGTCTTCAGATGAAATAAAAGCTGGTCAGTTTTCTCTTCTGATTCCATTAAGTGCTTCTGATAAATATATATAGATATATATATGTATCTATGTGTAGTAAATATTAAGGCCCCTCAAACATTAAAACTTTTTTACCAGGCTGAAAACCACGGTAAGATTTGCAATAGAGCCTCTTGTAAGGTTCTGATATAAATTAAAGAGGGAAGTATGGATGAAATACCTAACCTTACATCTTGCAAAGCAGAAAAAAATCCTTTCCAGAGTAAAGAAATCCAAATTTTTTTCTTGTCAGAATATTTTTCATAAAGAGCCAGATACTAAGTTTTCCAAATGATCAAGTAAACATATCTAAGATTTATTTTTTCCTCCCATGTACTTGTTCTGTGTCAACCTATAACAGTACTTCATTTTAATCTTGGAATTAGGCATATTTAAAATTTAATGGTCACGGAAAAAGCTTCAGAATTATATCCATAGGAGTTATATACTATGTCAAAAATTACTTTTGATAAACTTGCCAGTGAAAACTACAATGATATTTTTAAAACCACTTATTTGTCCTTCTTCAGAATATAAGCTATTGCACAAATGAAATACTGTGTAATACAATGTGAAGTAATGACATCTGTACCTCTCCCACCTTTTTCTCTGCCTTATCCTTTTTTTAGTACAAAGATTTTTTAAAATTTATAACCTATAGAAAACCCACAGAAATGTGAAAGAAGTGTGTTTAATTTATTACTAAAATGCTTTCATAAAATCTGAAATACGAAAAAAATTCTCTAATATGTAGAGGAAAATATTTAAGTTTAAAGAGTGAATCCTTCTTCACCGCTACATGTGATGGGGCCCTTCTCTCCTGGAGATGGCTGAACACCTGTATGCCCATAGGAAGCAATGAAGTAATTCTTTATTTTGTTTTGCTTGTGTGCATAGTTTTTGCTTTCCTTGCTAAACTCTCCTTATCTCAACACACATGTTTTCTAGCTTTTAGCCTTCCAATTCTCTCCCCTATTCTACTTATGGGGGAGTGAGTGAGTGGTTTCATTGTGCTTGGTTGACAGCCCAGGTTAAACCATGACACTCTCTTTTTATCGATCATGTAGCATGGAATTACAGAATCACAGAATGGCTCAGGTTGGAAGGGACCACAGAGGGCCATATGATGCAATCTCTGCTCAAGCAGGGTCATCCTAGATCACACTGCACAAGATTGCACTCAGAATGTTCTTGAATAACTCCAGCAATGGGGAATCCACAATCTCTCTCGACTGTCTGCTCCAGTGCATGGTCACTCACACAGTAAAGAAGTTCTTCCTCATGTTCAGGTGGAACTTCCTGTGCATCTGTTTCTGCCCATGGCCTCTTGTCATTGCTTGGTACCATTGAGAAGAGCCTGGAAACTTCCTCTTATCACCCTCCTTTCAGATACTGATATACACTGGTGAAGTCCCCTCTCAGTCATCTCTTTTTGTCTGAGCAGGTCAAGCTCCCTCAGCCTTTCCTCATGAGAGAGATGTTCCAGCCCCTGATAATCATCAGAGTCCTCCACCAGGACTGCTACAGAAGTTGCAGTCTCTCTTGTACTGAGGAGCCCAGAAATGGACACAGCACTCCAGATGTGGCTTCACCAGGGCTGAGTAGAGGGGCAGGATCACCTCCCTCATCCTGCTGGCAAAGCTTTTCCAAATGTACCCCAGGACACCATTGGCCTTCTTGGCCACAAGGACACACTGCTGGCTCATGGACAGCTTGTTGTCCACCACGACACTCAGGTCCTTCTCTGCAGAGCTGCTGTCCAGCAGGTTGGCCCCCAGCCTGTGCTGCTGCATGGGGTTATTCTTCCCCGGGTGTAGGACTCTGCATTTGCCTTTGTTGAATTTCAGATGGTGCTCCTCTGCCCTCTCTGCTGTCTGTCGGGTCCCTCTGAAGGACTGCACAGCCCTCCGTGGTATTGACCACTCCTCACAGGCTTGTGTCACCAGAGAACTTGCTGAGGATGCATCTGTCCCCTCATCCAAGTCACTGATGGACAAATTAAACAATACTGGACTGGGTATGAAACCCTGGGGGACACCACTGGTGACAGCCCTTCAGCTAGACCCTGTTATTCATCGCAGCCCTCTGGGATCTGCTGTTTAGCCAATTTTAAATCCATCGCACTGTCCACTCATCCAATCTACACCTCCTGAGCTTGCCTATGAGTATGTTGTCAGAGACAGTGTCAAAAAACCCCAACCTCACAACAAAAACAAAATCAAAAAACTCCATTCAACGAAAACCTTCTGAGTGAAAATCGAATGACAGTGTTTCAAAATGCAGCAATGCAAGGCAGTGAGGATAATAATACATTGCCTAAAGTCTGCCACCAAAGCTGCAGATTGTGTGGGCTGTAAGAAAAGAGGCAGACTAAAACTGCAAATATCTTTAGCAATATTAAAGCATTTGACATGCAGTATGTAAAGGCTTCTGTTTTGATCTTCATAAAAACAGGCTCAATATCTCACTGAGCCAGTCCGTTTCATACAAACCTGTAGTATGTGCAAGAAGGAATATTTAACTATGCGCATGGAACAACTCTGTCACACTTGCTAGTTCCCCAGGCCTTGAAAAAGTAGAGTTAGGCCAAATACCAAAGACAATAACTAACACTAGGCAGAAATTTCTTTGATTTTATCAGCCTGAAGCCAGAAAAAGAAATGGGCATGCTATTTTCTCACAAAGAGTAAATGAATTTGTAAAGATAAGTACCCTTAACATCATAAATGAAAAAAAAAACCCTCATTTTTAAAAATTTTAATAATTGATAGTTTTCTTTCTATCTGTCTCTCTATGAATAGTATCTTTAAAATGAAAGTATTTCAAGATAGGTAGAAAGGATGTGAAGAAATGTAAGGACAGCATAGAAAAAACACATGTCTTTCTACCAGAAACACAGTTTCTTAGTAGATATCTTGTGTTTCGTTAAGGTTATTTTATAGCAGAGGAAATGAAGTCTTGTACTTTGTTAATAATCCATAATGAAAGAAACAGGAGGAAGGTATTTTCTTGCTCCTTTTCCCATTAAAGCTAAGTATAATGCTTCAAGCTAGCAAACTTTCATTTTAAAGGATTTTCTTTCCCTGCAAATGAATGGAACATCTCATTTGCTCAGACAGATCTGTGATGATGCACATACAGCTCTATGTATCTATTGTGTAGATGTTTGCAACTGAATATAGCAGCTAAAGCCAATAAACCAGTTGCCAAAATGTTTTGTGGAATTGACTCAGGGAAAAAAGGTCAGCACATAGGCACATCCCACACCATTTCCCCCGTGTTTCATCCACCACTTTGAATTTTTCCCATATTTCTGATTTATAATTACATTCTCTACCCTTAAAAACTGGTTAAACAGGAAATTGTTTTAGTTGGAATAATACAAGCACATCATTCCTTCATAATGCTCAGAGCCTACATCTGGATGATCTGAGTCATATTATTTGGTTGGTATTATTTATACAAGAGATGTTAGTGGTTTTAAGAGCTTTAGAAAGAGACGGACTGGGTCGGGGGGGACAGTGGTCCATACCTTCATATGGACATGGGTGATTGTATTAGCTTGTACCACAATTATATAATGTGTTCAGGCTTTCTTTTGCATGAGATCAATATTAGCATTAGGCTATTGCTTTGGCTTTAGTAAAGCTAGATTTAGATTCCTCGCTCCATGGTATTTTTATCTCATCTACTTTTATTTATGAAATGAGTATCAGTCTTGCTGTTGCCATAGGCAAAAAGGATTAGAATCAAAAAGGAGCAACAAAGCACATACACATACAGACTCATTTGTAGAGTTCCAGCAAGAGCTTATCTGTATTCAGGCACTTCAGCCAAACTGCTTGTCTGCCAGGCTTTGCTTCCAGTTTTGGTGTTACTAGCTCATAACACCATCCTAAATATACTAAAATACTGATGTAAGCTTACATATTTAATTTGTCACTCAGCCATGTGTGTTGTGGTGTTGAAGTGCATGTGTTGCCTCTGGATACGTTTGTTGTATCAATACATCCAAAGTTGTTTCATTACCCATTTTAGACCCTAATAATTGAAAGGAACTCTACTTATATAGATAATAGCACACATTCTAGTCAGCATTGTTTAAATTAGCTGCAGAAACCTTGAATAAAAGTTTTAAAAACCTTAGAAAGAAGATCTTTGGATCATGTTAACTGCCCACTTATAGTTTATATCTAAGAATGTTTTATTTGAGAAAATAAATTAATGTCAGTGAAAGGAAAATGAAACAGACATTAAAACACAAAAAATAACAAAGTTCAAATTTAAAGCCATTTTTTACACATTTGTTTGGGAGGGGTTTTTGATACAGAAAATTCATTTGGAATTTTACAATATGAAACATTTTTACAATATGAAACAACGAGGTTCTTTATGAATTCTTATTTTAAAGTTTACAGTATTCAAACGAGGAATCTAAGATGTTGATACTCTCAAAATCCAACAGTTTTTTCCAAATTAAAATATACATATAAAAATTTTGAAATCAAATTCCTCAAATCCTCATGTAAAAACTTTTCCATACATAGCTTATGAAGTTAGCTTATTCAACTGATTTCAACAGTTTATTAGATGAGGTTATGGGAAAGCTATTTGTCAGTAAATATTTTGGATGCCTTACTTTTAAATCCCACATTCTCAAATCCATTTAGGACATTAATGTCTGTAGACACTGTCAATGATGAAGTCTGGTGCAGAAAGTGGAACAGCTACTAAAGTAAAATTTTTCTTATGCCACAAAACACTTATATTTCTTACTCATCCCCAGAGTTTGCCATATCCACTGTAAACAGATGTAACCAAGCTTTTCTGCTTCTTCTCAGGTACATTTCTGAGCTTTTATAAATAGAAAACATTTTTGTAAACACATTATTGGAAACTTACCAACATAGATTATGTAGTAGAGTAGTTGAGGGAAGGTTCTCAGACAGGCGTTGGGAATAGGACACAATGATTACCCGGATGATTATGATTAGATGTTTGCTGTTGCTGCTACAGTATCTAAATGTTGCTAATGAAGTATCTAAATAACAATTCTGTCATCCATTACAGGAGATTATAGTATCATCAGGTCTTGGCCCCTCCTGTTGTGTTCCAAGCTTCAGTGAGGCCCCCTTGCTTTCTGAAATTATGAGAGAACAAGATGTAATCAGGTCCACTAAGTCTCAGATTTGCTCAATGACCCTTAGGGCTAATGAGTTATACTGTAAGCAGTTTCAGGTAGAAACAATTTTACTGTCCTTGATCTTGCAGAATGCACAATTAAAAAGCAGCAAAACTACTGTGTAGCTATTTTAGGATTTTATCTCTGTATTTGACCAGATCTTAATGGGTTTTTTTTCACTCATTCAAAAGTGAGTGTTCCTAGTCCTTGGACTGGACATATCCTGCAGGCATATCCTATCCTCTGGGAATGGATATCTACCCAGAAGCTGCCTTCAGCCTCAGTAGGCCAGTTTGCCCAGCTAACCCAATGTCTAGAAGTATTTTGTACACTTTTGCCAAAGTGCACCAAAGTCACAAACATCTCAGCTCTCCCATTCTCTGGAATACATTAATTATGGCAGGATCCACACATGTTCTCCTGAAATACCCACCTGGTATTCCTGTTTTAGGACAAACCTCATTGCCCATCAGAGATAGTAGAAATGGACAGGGGCGTGTGGAGGGGGTGGGCGGTGTGTGTTAAGGTCACACTTGAAGATTCAAGTATCCTTTCCCACCACCACTCTAATGACATTGGTCAGGAATAATACACAACAGTTCATAACATATTCTTGATATTTCATCTGAAATAGTGGTATGTATGTGTTCCTAATAACTTGTTTATCAGTCCAAAAATTGTGTTTCCTGTTTCCTGTTTCCATAGCAACAGGAATAGAAGTAGTCCTCAAGAAATTTTGTCAAAATCACAGTCTACCAACTGAAATTTGCTGAGGTAATGTTAATTTAACAGTACCTAAATGGCTAAGTTCCTAATAACTAATTATGTTAATAAATATTTATTCAAAAACAAACAAAAAAACAAAACACCTCTTTAAGATCTTTAAATGTTTTACAGGGGCTTTATACGAGCTGTTCTAAACAGCCTTAATCAAATTTTAGATATCAAAGAATACTTATTTAAAAAGTATTTTTAAGGTGGTTTTCAGTGGTGATTAAATGTCCCATGGGACTCAAGAATTTATTGTAGACGCACTAGTATACTCATTGTATTCTTTTGAAATTTTTTTTTAATTTTTGTATTTTTGGTAATTACCAGCTAGAAATCTGTTTGTGCAGGAAAATGTGATATCAGATTCTTCTGTTGATCTGCTCAAATTAACTATTGTTTTTGTAATAGCAGCATAGTTCCACAAGGCTGATAAGGATAAGCTCAAAATCTACTTTATGTTAAACAAAAACAAGCGCAGAAGTGCAGTTCATCTCTTCTTAAACCCAGTACATCATCTCTACTTTTCAAAATCACTGCTTCCCTCAGAGAGATGAGCAACTAGATGCTTCTTGATTTGCCCTAAGAGACCAGAAGCTGAAAGTACTATTAAGACCCTAATTCTTATGTTCCTTGTGCATGCAGGCAGCCTGGTTTTGATCCTCCCTGGCTTTGCAGCAGGAAGCATAGGGGACATTCCCAATAAAGACATTGAACTTCTTCATTTGCCTGTTGCCATGCCTCACAGACACATAGACACAGGTATGGCCAAGACAAGACCAGTTCTCAACACTAGGATAATGATGTCCTGTTGTGCACAAGGCACACTCTCTTTCCCAATGTCTTGGTCTGCTTGTCCTTCAAGAGATAAAAAGGGAATAATTTGTAAAAATCCGAAAAATGTTGCAGTTTCTGTTATAATATCTGACTGTTCAATCAGCTCACTTACATATGCAAGGTTGATAATGATCATGGTTCCTGCATATGAGAATTATTTAAAATTATAATTACTCATTATACCCTATGTTTACACCTGTTCACTCAGACCACAGCAGTTACAATTGCACTGGATATTTCACCTGGCAAGTAGGCATCTAACCCTTACTATTCTAGACAATTATTTAGTTGTATTCTTGTATTCTGTTCTGTAAAGGTTAACAGAGAGCAAGATTTATGAACCAAGCTCACAGTTTAACAAATATGGATAACAGAATTAAATAAGTTCTATTTTTGATCATCATTGTAAGATCAAAGAGTTAAACACATTGTTTTCAATAGTTATTTTTATCAAAGATTAACAAGTAATTCTTGAAACAGACACACTCTCAGACTCATTTTTAATATCATCTTTGAGGAAAGATACAACAGTAGCTGCCCTCTTCTGTGTCATCTGAAAATCAATTAATCTAATTTAAATAGTACAGAGAAAACAGAAGTGTCTCAAAGTGCACTTTGTCTGGGGAACAACTGATGTGTTTTAAGATTTTGTAAGGATGGAGCCATGAGAAGAAAAGCCAACAAAATTCAATTCAAACTTAGAAATGACACTGTCATTAACCAATTAACATTCCTAGTCACAGAAACATGTCAATATTTCTTTACAGAAGAAGAAGAAAACAAATTAAAACTCCAGCTGATGCTTATAAAAAAAAAAAAGTATGTTTAAATGAGGTCTCTGTTTGCTTATTTAGTTTTCTAGAATTAGCATGACTAACAGTGGGATGGAGGCAATAATTCTGGTCATATTTTCAAGCCCCAGGCAGTTTAATTTTAAATGTCTGCTATATTCTTTGTTCACACTTGCAGAGCTGTTTGGCATCATAATCACATGGAATCAAGTTCTCTGGAGACATATACAGCTACAGCTATAACTCTTCTTACGTCCAGTGAGTTTTTTGTTTCAAGTTGAAGAATTTCTTGTATTTGCTTATTTTTAGTGCAAATATTTAGGATAGAAGAATAATCAAACAAGAATAAAAATAAACTGTTTAGCGTTTTTTTGGTGATTGATATTCTGTTTATTTTGGAGGCCTTTCTGGATTAACAAACATAAAAATCTATATTTTAACGTGCAAATTGGAAGCAAAACATTTGTTTTTCAATTCTATTGTATTAGTTGATATTTTGTTGTTGAAGAATAGAAAATGTGCCAAATTCTTGAAAGTATATTGTAAAAAAAATATACTAATGATACTTTGCCACAAAATCTGGAGGATTTTGGAGGACTGCACTTAGCATATACTTTTATGGGGGGAGGGGGCAGCCTCTTTTCCCAGGCAATTAGTGATACAACAAGGGGAAATAACATTAAGCTGCATCAGGATAGGCTCAGGTTAAATATATTAGGAAAATAATTCTTCGCTGAAAGAAAGGCTAAGCATTGGAACAGGTTCCCTAGGGAAGTGGTGGAGTTACCATCGCTGGAAGTGCTATAAAAATGAGTGGATGTGGCACTTCACAATAGGATTTAGTGGACATGGTGGCAGGTCAGAGGTTGGATTTGATGATTGTGGAGGTCTTTTCCAACTTTAATGGTTATATAATTTTACTGAATGCTGTATCTGCAATTGTGAATGGAAAAATGCCCACACACTATTATTAGGAACAATTTTTCTCATCCTGGACATAGTTAAGCATGTGCCATTTAAGGGTTTGTAGAACTCAGCAACAACAAACATAATAATTATTGAGCATGTTTAGGACCTTGAAGTTAGGATGCTAATGTCCAGAGTATTTCTGGCTCTGAGAAATGTAGCTATGCATAATTTTGAGGAACTTGCTCTAGGTGTTGTTAGCACATTATGTTGTTGATGAAGTTCATTATAAACAGGCTGAATGATAACCTCTTATATACCAAAATACTCCTGAGAAAAAATAAAACAGTGTTTTGATTTTTTTTTCACTTGTGATGGAAGCTTTTGTAATACATCACACTTAGAAAACTATGAATTCTCTGGAATACAGGCAGTAAGACTGCATTGCTGGAGGACTGCTGCAGGCATACTTTCTGAAAGATATGAAGGACAGAGTCATCTTGCCACCTGCCTTACAGTCTTTTATGATACATCCAAAAATCAGTGGTTAAATTTCAAGTAAAAATATATGTAGATTACTTACGCAACTATCTTAAAATACAATTCAATATCTGAATTATCAAATTTGTATTGGGTGAAAGTGTTAGAACCCTGGCACAGAGCCTCCCTTGCTTTTCGTTAGATACTATTTTCTGTTGCAGACAAGAGTGGTTGTTAAATAATTTACAAGAGACTGGATAATCTTTAAAAAACAATTTTACCACAGGCAACTTGAATGCTGAGGCATGTTATTTGTTCAAACGCAGCCTATTATATTATATCCCACATATGTGCCTGAAAATTAAAACTGTTTATAAGTTGGGAGTCTAAATGCCTTTACATAAAGTAAAAATGCTAACTTCATTTATTTTTTTTTTCCAGCTGAATAGCCACTGTCATCTAGTTTTATATCATGGACCACCAGATCTCAGTGTTGAAACAGACAGGTCATCAGGGGGACTCCTGAATGGTGACTGAAATCTTTTCACATAACTCTTAGCTCATCCAGGGATAGGGGTCTTTAGGTAGACACCTTGAAAGTATTGAGGAAGACAAAACTAATCTTGCTATGGATATTTGCACTGGTAATGAATATCATTATTTTTATTTCTATCTGCCAGAATCTCTTTTCCGATTTCAGAGTTCAGGTCACAAAATATTTATTTGCATCATATAATTTCTTTAATAGCCTACATTCATGCTTAGTAACCTTCTTTTTACATAATTCCTCTACTTTTTCTTTAAGATAAACATGAATCCTGTCACGTTTTTTGAAATATTGCTCCTTGAGACAGACAAAATAAACTGAAAAATTTAATATCTGGGTTTTGTTCCAGTCTGACTTCCTATTTATTTCTCAATAACAGAATAGTTAAATATTCAATTTTTTTGCATGTATTCCTTCACCTCCATCTCTCATTACCTTATTAAGCAGAAATTAAATACTTATTTGGAGACACCTAATTTAGAAAGCTGTCCTTTTACTTGTTCTAATTGAGTTGCCAGATGCTAAATGTAATTCGTAGTCAAGGTCTCTACTTTGGCAAGATGCTGCACAATAAGCTTCTTTTTATTTTCATACAAAATTATTTTCTACTTTAAATCACTATTCTCATACTCAGCAAATTTATTTCCATGGCAAGGGATAGCAATTTCAATTTATTTAGAGATCTGCATGACATCATCTAATGGGAGAAAGCAAATAGACCCAGGAGATTTGGTTGATCTTCAAGGAAATCCTTCTCAATATTAAGGAAAAAAAAAAAAAAGAAAAAAAAAGAAAAAAAGAAAAAATAAACAACAACAACAACAGGAAAAAAATTCCACTGCAGTTAGGGGGAAGTCAAGGGAACATCTCACTGGGACAAAATGATGTGCAGACAATGTACAGGTTCAGCATGCCTGAGCTTTGCAGCAGAGAATATCTGCTTAAGTCATAGTACAGATGTGATTTATTGCTATATTAAATAAAAAACAGTCATAGTTCAGAATGAATGCAGCATAAACCAAGAAATTCTGACTCCACATCCATACATACACCTTTGCACAGTTGTGTGCATATTTAACCATCCCTTCCAACCAGCCAGATAGCCGCTGTCACATTGCCCTACACCTGGGAGTGCAGGTTCCCCTGCGTGTACACCCTTCCTCTTGGCACTGTGGGTGTGCCAGCTCAAAGTATGACTCTGAATTCCCCATGACAGGAGGGATGGTAGGTATCATCTTAGCAGGTCTGCCCACACAACAGCAAGTAGTTGTCCCAGGCTGTGTCCTCTGCACCCCAAAGCACAGCTCACTTTGTGCAGACCCCCTGTCTTGGTTGCTTCCACCACCATCTCTCCTCGCTGTCACAAATATTCATGCTTCTTTCATTTTCTTTTCCTGTTGACTGTTTTTTGTTGTCTCAACAATCTCTTGGCCATTTCCTAATCATTACCTGCTTAGTGCACCCAATTAACAATAGCGGTTTTTCTAGGAACCACTGTTTCCAGCATTTAACTCACGTAACTATGTTCATACTTTTGTTTCCTGTTTGTTATAACAGGTGTTGTTGGCTGGGCCATTTCGTTATCATCTTCAAGAGAAAGGTAAACCTTAGACCTGTCTTCAGTAAGGCAAGTTGGAGGATTTAAAGAACTAGAGGCTAGAGTGCTACACCTTGGTCCCAAGTAGAACTTGAAGTCATTTCTCCTGAAAATCACTTCCATGCACATGAAGGTCATGAAGATTAGAAATATATAGAATGCATTATATTTTTATTTTTAATGTTAAAATATTTATCTCAACAAGCATAGAGCCATAATTATAACTAATAAAAAGTGATAAAAATATTTTATGCTGCAGAATGGATTTGTTTAAGGCAGATTTCAAACTTTACCTTGAGTCTGACTTTACAGAGGACACAAGATTTGCTGAAAGAAATAGCATAAGTTTAATTGAAGGCTTATAGCCACTGACGTGATATTTCTCAATTTATAACAGACTAACATAAAAGAATGATTTTCAGGCAAGCTGGTCATACCTCACTTAGGACTTCAGGACATTTAATTTATTTACTCACCTATTTTTCAGGAAGAAGGAATCCATACTAATCTTACCTGATATTTAGCAATTAAACCATGATCATGTAACCATGTAAAGGTGAATAAATTTTGATTTTTTTTTTTCAGACAGCTTATAGACTTTGCCTGATTGAAGTCACATAAGCTACATTGTACTGTTTTGTTATTTTTGGTTTGGCTAAGAAGTAAAATTTCTTTATTGAATCATCTGCATAATTGAAGGATCTGTTATCAGACATAAACTTTTGGGTATCCCTGTTTCTTTCCTCCATGCATTATGCTTTCTATGTAAGGTAGGGTGATGATTCCAACTTTGAATCTGACATATTATTATCTAGAACAAGAGAATTTGAAGCATAGAACAAATGAAAACTTAAATTGCATTGGTATAAATCCCTAGTTGAGTGTCTTTTTTATAAATCCCTAGATGAGTATACTTTTTCCTCTTTATGATAATTTTTGAGCAGACAGTAAGCAGAGCTTCTCTGCTGTGCCAAGTAGACTGGTCTTATAGGTATATGAGTTTTGAAGACAATTGTCATTGTGAGTCTTTGAACACAATATATATACACTATATCTCTGATTTTCCTCAGAAACACTGACATGTACCATTAATGTTAATGTTGACTTCTGTCTGTCATTGGATGGATTCATTTTATGTTTTTGCAGTAGGGTGTAACACAAGGTGATTGGTATTAAAATACATTTTATACTTTGAACTGGTTTCACTTTCACCGAATTCTGTTTACCAAATTTAGTGTAGTGTTTTAAATGTCTTTTCTGTTGTGAGATGGGATTAGGAGAAAAAGGCAAAACAGGCTCACCTTAAAGGTAAACAGATAGTTTTATTAATGCACACTAAAAAGAAGAATATAAAAATCAAAAGTGAAACTTTCAAACCACTCTTCCTCCCACCGCAAAATGTTCACTTTCCCACAAATAACATAAAGAAACAAAACCTGTGATTTTTAGTCAGTTTCACCATTTAAAAATAATCTTCCATCAGTTCTTTAGGGAAGGAGTCTCTCTTAGAGTCCCATGGAGATATTGCTACAAGAGAAACAGTCCTCTCTGGTGGCTCCCATGTCACGAATCTGCAGCTGCCTGAAGGAAACCCCTGCAAACTGTGAAATCCTGCCCTTCAGCAGACTTTTCATGGCTTCATATGGGCCTACTAGTTTATTAAGCGTAC
Source organism: Prinia subflava (assembly GCF_021018805.1). Taxonomy (NCBI): domain Eukaryota; kingdom Metazoa; phylum Chordata; class Aves; order Passeriformes; family Cisticolidae; genus Prinia; species Prinia subflava. The sequence goes on from NC_086249.1 coordinate 64,160,991, forward strand.
TGTTTCAGGATGCCTCTTCTAGTACAAAACAAAGATTCTCTTCTTCTATTTCCAAAATCATCTTCATCTCTAAAACTAGAGATCTTGGAAATCAGTTTATAAAGAACTTTTTGTTTGTTTTAAGACATATTTCATGATAATGTATCCACCTTTAGTGTTGGGATTTTTTTTTCAGTAAAAATCTTTTGCAGAAAAAAATGCACATTTTGGTGAACTCCCCAAAGATTTGATTTGTATATGAAATATACTTTCTTTTCATTTTATTGAAAATATATAGGTACATGAAAAGGAGCTCAGCTGTTCTCTGAAATTAGAAAAGTTGCTTCTAATATCACCATTTTTTGTGTTACTCAATCAGTATATTGTCTTTATATTTCCTCCAAGACTTATTAACTTGTAATTTCTATTTAAATTTAATTTTATTGTGGTTACTTCAAATGCTAATTGCTCTTCTTCCTGTGCATATTTATATGTCACATCCATCATTCTTTCAATCTTCACAAGTTGTCCAAATATCACTAATGTGAAGTTGATTCAATGTACAACACTGAAAAACTTCAAGTCCTCTCATCTCCGACAGGAGGACATCAAATTTCCTAGACAAAAATCTAATTTTTTTTTACTTAAAGTACCTGTGGTAATTATTAACTTACTGCACTTCAGTACTTCTTTTTTGATTAAAGGGTCATGGACTGTTGTTGTATTTTGGATGGACAGATATTTCATGAACATGGCATCAAAAATAGAGCTCCAGCATTTTAATTTACTCCATACAAGCAGGACATTGTAGAGAAGCTTCTGGCTTCAGTGAAGCACTGTGTGGCTGTGAAAGAGCTCGAACATTCAGAACACTGTTGAATTCACGATGAAATATTCAGCCTACCGTAACTATCAGAGAATTCCACAATGCGAGACAGTTGGCTTACAGAGCACTTATCATGTGCAACATTGCAGATCCAGAGCTGAACTCTAATTCTCCAGTTCAAAATGTTTAATTCTGTAAGAGGACCAATTGCCCCTGCATAAAAAATTGTGAGACGCCAACTGTGCAACTCAATATAATCTTCATATTTGCCTACTCATGTGGAATGATCTCCATATTGAAGATATTAAATGTGTGACTATATGGTCAATTATGTAGATACTAGCTGTACTAAGCAACAGTATTGCAAACTTTAGATATTGAGAAGTTTTTTTGTTATTGTTAGCAGAACAGTATTTTTTGTTGTTGTTGGTTGTGAGGAGGCATGGTTTTTATTTACCTGTACTTTAGAAATAAGTATAAGCCTCAAAGCCTCAAGAAGTATATACTAAATTCTGATATGCTTTGAAATTAATAGTACATTAATGTGTTCAAATAATCTCATTAACTGAATTTAAATAAGTCATTCATTGCAGTTCTTCTCCATTTTAAAACACACTGCTTTAATTAAATTATGGGTTGTTTCCCCTTTTTCAACTTTTTTCCTAGTTGAATAGTCACTGTCTTCTAGTTTTAGATCATGGACCACCATGTCTCAATGTTGAAACAGACAGGTCACCAGGGGCTGTCCTGACTGGTGACTAAAATCTTTTCACATATCTCTTAGCTCATCCAGGGATAGGGGTCTTTAGGTAGATACCTTGAAAGTATTGAGGAAGGTAAAACTATTCCTGTTATGGATATTTGCATCAGTAATGAATATCACTCTTTTTATTTATATCTATCAGACTCTCTTTTCCAATTTTCAAATTTCTTTTCCAAAACAATAGAGTCAAAAAGTGTGTGCTGTGTATCTATTTTGAAACATATGAAGATCAAATATGGAAGAAAATTATTATCTAAGTGATCAGTGATATTTGCCGTTCAAATGAGTTTATATAATTAATTTGCTGTCAAGTGCACTACACAGTATTTTTCTAAGCATGCACATCCCAGCTCATTAAATGAACGCATGAAATGAATTAGATGAGAAGAACGCATTCTTTTCTTCCTCCAATATGCACTACAGACTACAAGGTAAACTGGGTGATAAAGTGGCAAACCTTCAGGGTTGCACTGGAGAGCACACAGGCATGACAGCACTGTTGCTACTTCTGCTGGCTATCCAGAATGTATCAGAAGTAAAAGCATAGGAGAGATGCAACAGGCCATCTCTACAGGTTAAGAGATCTTAAGGTCCAAAAGCATTTTAAGGTTTATGCTAAGTTGTTTATTACATAAATGCATAGGTCTGAAGGCAAAAGAGTTCTGAATGAGCAGTCTTACAATGGTTATGAGTATAAAATCCCAGTAAGATGAAACACCAGGATAAACAGCAGTTTAACACAGAATTTAGCACAGAATCCCAGCCTCAGAACAATGCAACCTCCTGCTCCAGCTCCTGTCCCAGACAGTGTTCCCAGCACCAGGGCCAGGGTGGCAGAAGGGGTCCCGGGGTCCTGAACCCCAAGCTGAGTTCCCTAGGCAAGCACCGCAGAGGCAAAGGGGGACCCCGGGGCCCGGATCCCAAGCGGCAAGGACTGCAATAGAGAGTACCTTAGAAATCCCATCTCAGCTCCCAGGCAGGGCTCTCCCCTCAGGCTGTGGAAGGCTGGATCGATAGATCGGGAACCCGTTGATCGATACCTCCACTCCCAACCCAGAGGCTTTTTATACCTAAGTCATAAATGCATATTCATATCCATCTGTAAGCTACCTAATCTAAGTCCAGTTCATAAAGTTTGTAAAACTACAAAAGACTACAAAAAAAGTATCAAAAACTTACACATATAGCATATCTATTAATGCAAAAACTCTATCTTACTAACATAAAAACTCTATCATATTGTACATAAAAAACTTTATCTTACTTGTGTAAAATTTATATCTAAAGTTATGAGCAGTACTCTATTTTTGTTATGTCTAAACTATATCACTAGGCCTGAACATCTGAACTTTACACTACCAATTATGCACTTAGAGTATGTTTTGTTAAAGTTAAAGCTTAAATCTCTACTTTATGTATGCGTGGCTTTATATATTCTAATTTCTCTAAAGGCTTTAATTCAACTCCTGTGCTTTTCTCTCTCTGTGGAGAATCCATGGAAACATGGACCTCAACAAAGGCAAACCTTCAGGGCTGCACTGGACAGCACAGGCATGACAGCACTGTTGCTACTTCTGCTGGCTATCCAGAACATATCAAAAGTAAAAGCCATAGGAGAGAGTTTTGCACTTCCAGAAAGATATAAGAAGGTGATCTGTACTTCCTGAGAGAAGCTTGAAAAAAATAGTTTTGAGTGGTCATTATAATTCAAGACTTTGTTAGTTTAATATAAATTTTCATTACAAGTTCCCAAAAACTTTGTATTTATGGTTTCATTTACTGCTAAGCTCTTAAAGGGATGCAGAAAATACTTATGTGAAAAAAGAATTTACTAGAAATCTTTCTCTGTATCTTAAGTGCCTCTAGAATTTCATGAAATGTTACAACCTATTAAGTGCTTGTCAGATAAGTCAATAGTTTTCATGTAATCTTTTTACCTAATATCAATTTATAAGCATAGAAAATACCCTAGCTTCAAAATATTTCTATTCAAGAACACAATTCAATTAAAATTAAATTAAATGGACATTATCATTAATAAGTGTTTAAACATTTTAAATAAGAAATAGCTGCAAATAATTCTATTAGTTTTTCATCAAATACATAATTTAATGTCAAATTTTTCCAGCTATCAGTACTACTAACCATATGTTAGTGTTTTAATCAAAACTGGAACTTAATAAAAATAACTCTTTTGGTAACTTATAAGGCTTTTTAATTAAAAAAAGATAAATTTGAGCTCATTGGTTGCATAAATTTTAGTGTGTTTTTGAAAAAATACTTCTTTCAAAACTTAAAGGACTTGCATTAGTCTGCTTTTTAACTACTTTTCATTAATTTTGGCACACATTTAACTTTCAAGATGTAATCTTTTTTGTCTTTGTGTGCTAGTTTTTAGTAATGAGAATAATGGGGAAGAAAATGAGTGGGAAAAAATCAAAACCTTTTTCATTTTTTTCTCATTGAAATAAATTACAATTAATCACCTGAAATATTCAGATAAAATGAAGCATTTTAAGCAGTGGATGTTCTTCTTTTTTTCTTGCTCAGAAAGAGAGGTACTAAAAAAGTGAATTATGGTCTTGAGTAATCTCTGACCTTCAAGCGAAGACACCATGTCTGCCTCAGTAATTTAAAGTCAATAACTTGATATTCACAAATGACAAGTGAGATACAGAATTCTTAAGATGTATGGTATTGTAATTGCTAAGTTTCACCTCCTAAGTGCAAAGATTTAGAAGAAATTTTTAATTAAATTTTCCTTAAAAAATAAATTTCATGGAAAATGCAATCTAAAAACCAGGTATAATTCACCAAAAAAACCAAAAAAAAAACCCAAAAAAACATGTGTCATATACCTAAAAGCATTATAAATTCAATTATGGCATTCTATTTTTATATTATGATTACAAGAGAATTCAGGGAGCTACCTAAAATTATTTTTGCACTTACAAGCTCTGCATAGCTGAACTTGTTGTTTCTCACATCCATGGGGAATCCTTTGGCAGTAGTAGTGAGTGTTCCACAACATGAAACAGAGATACTTGACTGGGTCAACAAAGAAAACATGTTTCCACTGGAAAGGTTGTATGTCCAAGCTAATTAACCCTGTTCTTCTACAATTACCTGTACAGGATAATTAGAGCTTCTGAGTTACCTCATTTATTGCTAAACTAGATATCGGTGCTCCCAATGATTCATAGTTCAGAGAAGAAATGTTTAAAATTTTAATGAGTTTTTATAGATCTCACTGTAGAATATTTTATCATATAACTTGTCGAATATACTTACATTGTATTTAAAAATGCCTGGAAGTCCTAAGGTTTCTTTAAAGTGTTCAATGGATTTAACTGGAAGCTATAAGTGCATTATAATTGCTATACTTAAGTTTAAGGGCAATTTTGAACACAGTCATTAAAGAAGCATTGTCATATATCGGGAAAGCATTCAAGACCAAAACACAGCTCAAAAATAGAGTTATATTCAGCCTGTGTATTTTGAATACTATACTTCAGCTTTGATAAGAGGCTATAAAGAAGATTTCATGCATCCAGGAATCCCAGAAAAAAACCTGTCTTGCTAAGCAGTGAAAGGATGACAGCAGTTGTTTTGTTTTCTTTGATCTGCGTAGTCATGAAATGAATATGTTTTTCACTTCCAAAATATTATGTGAAGAAAGGACTTATTAAATAACAATTGAGCAAGAAATGATCTCTCCTCTCCTTTGTTCTCATTCCTTCCCACAGTGGGTTCATCACAGAATCTCTTTTCCTCTTCTATAAGTAGTTGTGATCTGACAGGCCAACAGAAAAAAATACAAAGGAAATTATAATGATCATAGAGAAAAACAACCTCCTAGACCTGACAAGTAGAAATTCAGCACTTACTGAAAAAAAAAAAATACTGGTTAAAGCAGGCAACCTTGAGGACTCTAAACTGGCTGAAATGTCATAGGACAGAGTGCATACTCAGACACTTTGGAATAACGTAATTCACATCTGGTTCACAGCTATGAGACATACAGCTCAAGAATGCAGCTGTACAGTCTCCTAGTGAGCCACTGTCCAAAAGCTCACTAAAATAAGAATGACAAAATTGATTATCTTATAGGAGTTCTCTAAAGGCTCATATGCCTCAGAAAATGCCATTCTATACTCTTTCTTATAGGTCTTGGCCATCTTACCTCTCTTAATCTGTTTCCAAAAATGCAAATAAAATGTCACCAGTTTAGGTTCCAAGTGCTCCTTAATGTTCATGCTGTTCTTTCTATAAATGGAAGGTGAAAAAAGAAGAAATCTTTCCAGATGGGCTGAAAAGACTACATTGACTACATTAATATAATCAGTAATTTCACTCTTGATTTTCATCATCCTTATTTAGATACCTGGAGAAAAAAGCCTGATTTTTTTTTTTTATTTTTTTTATTTTATTTTTTATTTTTTATTAGGAAAAAAACAGTAAAGATGGGGGAGAAAACAGAGTAGAGGTATAGTTTGGTATAGGTAAAAAGAGATGTGAAGAAGGGGTGTGATTTTTCAGTGTTATAGGGAAAGAAGTGTCTTCCAAGAAGAAAGGAGCCAAAGGAAAAATAAAAGACACTAGAGTAAGCAGATTTTTTTCCCTTCTGAACTTTGGTAGCAGTTACATCAAAGTAGTAACTGTTCCATTTGCATGTTCTTAAAATTACTTTGCCTAAATTGTATGTCAACATGTACTTTTAAGTTTTAATTATAACAAATGTGAATGCATCTCTGTAAGTAAGGTACATTCTACGTTTATGCATACAGAACTCTAACACTCAAATTAAATTTTTAAGAGATTTTAGCTTCCTGCATAAATCCAGATTAAATGATAAATTGGCTTAATCTACTCAGCAAGTATATTTTTCTCTTTAACCTGCATTAGGAAACCCACATTTTTTACATCTTCAAAGAATGTCATAGTCTTAGTTTGTTTTCTGATAGACCTACCAACTTACTTTAAATGCAAAGGGCATGATTATACAAAGAAATTTTGCATCCAGAACACATTTGGGCCAAATGAAGAGTGTATAGTGAGGTTTGAGATTTAGAATAAACAATTGCCTAAATTTTAATGTAGATAAACCAGTTTCTGTTCTGTGATGTTTACTTCAAGAAATAACAGAAAAACCTAATGATTGACACGATCGTGGACTGCAGATATTTCACCTTTATTTCTCAATTGACTCTGACTTGGCTTCCCAGAATGAATATGTTATTTAGGGCCAGATTATTGAGGAATTAAGCAATTTACACCATGGGGTGTGATGCACCTCAACCCTTTTTGCTCACTTCATATTCACTCCTTCCCTTAGGAGATTCATTACTTTTACAGTTTCTCTCTGTCTTTTTTCCCTTCACCACCCTCTACATGACACTGGTCCTAATGAATTTTTACATCACAGACAGTCTACTTGACATGTGCTGTCCTGGAGGAATTGATCTGAACCTGGATAGGTAAAAACCTGGATAAATTTTTCACAACTTATATTGACTTCTGTCCATTTTTCCTAAAAGTGTCACTTTGTCCAATATAAAAATATTACCCTTAACCTACAAACAATGCATTACCTTGCTCACAACATTATTCCGGGCTCTAAGTATCACATTTTAATTTTAACTCTTCCCACTTCCCACTTCCCACAATATAAAGATTTTAAATTCCCCATCCAGATCTGAGACTTCTACCCACCAAAATTAAGCAGAAGTTTAATGAAGTTTAAAATGGTTGGAAATACTTTCAAATCTGGAAGAGTTTGAGACTCTCCTTCTCATTTAAGAGTTAAAGGTAAAAAACCAGAACGTTATCTTACATAAAACGCAGTGTTGTTTAGTGTACAGAACAAAAATACAAAGGAATGGATTTTCATATAGTCAAAACTAAGGAAAAGAAATACTACAGGGATTAACAGAAGGATTATTTGAAAATAACAGCTGGAGTCTGAGAAAGCTTACAAAATAATATGAAAACTTTTGTGATCAACTACTATAAGTTTATCTATTAAATGCTGTATTTAAGAAATGTAAGGACAATCCACAAATGGCAATGACTTATACATGTATTATAAATTCTGCTTATGAAAAAAAAAATTGCAACATTTCTAGAAGAATATAAAACAACCAAAAATATCACCTCATCCATATTGGAAACATTTTCATGTGTACATAATATTTAATTCCCGGTACTGTATTTTTTATTATTTCTATTATGAGGAGTAACTTCCATTTTTGTACCAGAAAGGGAAAACAGATGATATAAATGCTGAAGATCAAAGTACAGCATCAGAAAAACATGCCAAAATCAAATCAACAGAAACGCACATAAATACTTGAGGCAGATTGTTTCTCTGATGAATTGCATCTCATAGACAAGAAAAAACCTTCATGAGATAATTAAGCATTCCCCAAATGCTCTACTTTTCTCAAGTCTGATGTCGAACAATGCTACAGTTATGAATAGCCTGCTGAAGGCCACACTTCTGGCTCCAGGAGACATCTCCCACTTCTGTGAGCCTTCCACCCCGTGACAAAAATTGCTTTTGCTGTCCCCACCCTGAGTCTACAGGGCTATTGTGTCTGTCTGCTTGGTGGGGACCCTGAGCCAGCAGCAGCTCTGAATGCCTAGTGACAGTCACAGGAGTGTGAGAAAAGAAAACTGTTTTCAATGAGTTTCAACAGTCTCCAACTAGCCAAGGCCACTCCAAACCTCCAGGAGAGACATGGAGACCTGCCTTGTCCCTGCTACCAGAGGTGTTTAGCACTTGTCATATTTGTTGATTGGAATTATCTGATAAACTGCAGAACTACATTGTAAAATAGTTATGCATCTCTGAACAATTTTACCTGTGAATAAATGTGGGATTTGTATTCACAAACCATGATTCTGAGATGCTCTGTACCTCCCATGAGGAAGAGGGGCTACAGTGAAGTTTGTTTCCTATCCTCTGAAATCTGACACTGGTGCTGTCAGAAAGAAGTCTTTCACTTCCAAAGACATAACACTGTTACAGAGTGTTATTTCTACTCATAGAAAGGAATAAAATTAATGTCCTGACATCCGATTTTATAAAGGCTCAGTTTTGTGTAAGGTTATGGAGTCTTTTTGTGCCCCTTATCTCTCCTAATAATTAGGGTCCCTTGCTTTGAAAGTGCAGAGGAAAAAAAAAACAGGGCAAGAGAGCTGCAAGGATACAGAAATTGATGCCATGGCTTGTGAAATGAATTCTCCTTTCAACCCCTCTTCAGGATGAACTGCTCACATACAATATGAGCCAAAAAGCCCACAGAGATTGTGATGCCAGATCAAAAAATCTACTTGCTTCAGAACCTTAGCTGAATACTACTATTTTTATCTGATGCTGACATGCTAGAAATGGAGGGGAGAGAGGGGAAGTGTTCTTCAGATTCAGCCATTATATTTATGAATAAGAATTTTTTTTCTCTCCTTGGATTAGGTATCTGATATTGGCAATTTCTAAGAGATGCATAAGTGAACTTGATGCTGAGTAAACTCTTGTGAATAAAACCTTTTGCAACTGACACCTTTATTTTCATTATCATCTGATAAACCTACAACCAGTGTGATCAAATAAGAGCTCACTCTAGAAATGCCTAGAGGATCGCTTTTTTGTTCATGTGTTGAAAAAAGACTCAAGATTCACTATATCCATTCCAAAAGCTTCCTTTTATTTTTATGGAAAAACACTTAGACCTAAATTCTTGAAGACACTAAGGGCAATAACATTATTTAGCAGTGCAGTGCCTAATGGGCAGGCTAATGACACAGGCTTCAGTTAAGGACTTTAAGTTCTCCATGCAATATAAAGGAATTATACAAAATAAATAAAGGAATAAATAGGTAAAATCTCAGCAGAATGATGAAACAAAGAGTGCAGTAAAGCAGAAATAGAAAGCTGTAACCATTGCAAATATAGATCACAACTAGCAATTTGATTTTCACTTGCATTAACACTTCATGATTTTTGCACTTCATTTGGTCACTTCTGTTAGGAATAGAATTGGTTATATAGGCAATACAAATTTCTCTGAGAATTTACGTAAAGGAAAATCTCCATCCAAACATAACACACAAAGGATCTTACATGCTCTTTTGATTGTTGATGTGAAATACTAGTGGAATTTTCAAAGCAAATGGGAAGTTTGCTTGTGAATCTCCAAGGTTAAGAGTTAGGGGAAAAAGCATGACACAGGCTGTAATCCTAGACATTAAAGTCAAATTATGTATCTAAATTTTAGTTTCAGGAAACCACTCTGTTCCCCTGTGTTTTAAGAGAGGGCTGTCAGTTTTCCCAGATTTCTAGTGAGTTCAGCTAGTCAACTGAACTGCCTGCTTAAATAAGCGAGAAAACATTCTTTTGAAGAGATGCCATCACTCAAGTTATTAGGCTATAAAATAGGTCTCTGCATTTATGAATTGTACAGTGGGTGAAGTGGGTGATTAGGATGTCATTCTAGTATGATTTATGGAAGTATTTCTCCTTCAGTGTTGTATTGCAAGCTTAGGAGGTCTAACAAGAGATGTACTAGAGACAGTTGGAATAATTTCATGGGCTTCTACCTACAAGTCTCACACATAGTAAGAGCTCTGAAAAGAAGGTTTAGGCAGTAGAAAATTATGAAACAGGTCACCCACTCAGTAGGACAGGGTGGTCCCCTGCCCTCTCTCTCAATCTGACCTTTACTTCCCTTAACTCTGCTCAAGGGATAACCCCCAGTGGCAGTTCTAGTGGGTGTATCTACTCATAATGGCTGCATCCAGCTCAAAGTAAATTCAGGAGAGACAGATGTAAGTGCAGTATCCATAGGCTAATTTGGGCAATGCACCCATCTCATCGTAGTGCTGGTTGAGGTCTGACTAAAATCAAGCTTAGAACAAACTAATCTTTGTAGTCAGCATGCAAATATGACAAGCTCATTGTCTTTCTCCATACATACTGAACAGTCAAGGGTCCATTGGCGTTTCCTGCACAGTGGGATCTTTCCTTGAGAAATTATGCATCCCAAGGTTACTCCTTGAGGTTGAGAAGATCCTTATCATGTCAGATATTCAGTAAGTGAATTTGGAATAAGTACACTGACACTTTGAAATTTGTGCCGACACTTGAATGCTAAGTGATTATAAGGGATTGATTGTGCACATATTATCCTTCAGACATAAAACATGGAACAAGTCTGGGACTAAATATGGATCTAGATACATTCAATCTCACCTCTGAGGAGTTTAGAATTTAAGGGGTGCTTTTGTGAATGGCTCAACATGCTCCCTGACAGTCTTGTATGACCCTGTCCTCTATGCAGTAAATAATCTAGTGTACCTGGCCATTATCACTGACACATTTACTATCAAACTTTTTAATATTGCTACTTTATACCAATAAACATATTGCAACTTCTCTGGAGTAGGTCACTTCATGGACAGCACTGCTACTTTTGAAACAATTATTTTGTAAGCTGAAGAGAGAGAGAAAAAAAAAGAGTGCTGGTCGCTCTTCCAATGAAAACACTGGTATGTCAAACTTCAGAATTAGAAGATGTCTGGAAAAGAAACTTTAATCTTCTGTGTATTCCCGCCCCCCTCCCCTTGATGTATCAGAATACATAAATTCTCTTAATACCTTTGTAGTGGTACTGTACAAATAATGATTAATTGCTATTTCAAACTGTAGCCTCTGTTTTTCTGAGCATATCTGCAAGAAATTGTCAATACTCTAGAGATACGACCTCCTGATTTAAGATTTCTTGCTCAGCCCTTCTGAAGCTGAATCTTGTCCAAGGGTTCCAAAGTGTTTGTAAGTAGATCAGTTTCATTTCTTAGATGTCCTCATACACAAGATTATGAAGGAATGTAAAAGATAAGGAATGTAGTAGGTAAGTGATAGGTTTACAAATACCAATGATGTTTAAATTAGGGATTTAGACATCAAAAGAAGCAAGGAGAAGGAAGGCATAATTTTAAAAAGTATCACGCATTTTAGATAAGAACAGATAGCATTTCACACTGGGCAAATTTGTGACCCCCTAGTTTCTGAATTATTTACTTAAGATATAATCGTTGTAGCAAGCCATATATACCACTCAAAACATCACTTGTCTTAATTAAGCTATTCCCATTCAACCTGCCATCTGTACTGCAGTCTCCATCAGTTCCATCTGTGTGGATGCATCAGACATATCAAGAGCTCTCTCTGGAGAAGCGCTGGTTTAACTCTCAGGTGAGTGCCCATATTTGTAGAAGCAATCTCCCATTCAATAAATTTCTTTACATACTCCATGGAACATTTGCTGCTTTTTATGGAAATTGGCACAGCTTGAGACAAAAATGGGCATGACAACAAAATATTTAAAAGAAATTTTCTGTCCTGTACTTCAGTTACAGATTTTCCTCCTCCTGCCAACAAGCTATGTCACAATGCAATTACTTCATAGTGAGATGGATCTTCATAATTCCTGGCAGGTCACTCAGTCTCTGCTGACATGAAAACATAAAGCTGTGGCTGTAACTAAAGACCTTAAGTGCTGTCACTCAAAGGGGAAGACATAGCCACCAAATTATTTACAGAACTAGTGTCTCTTGTGTCGCCTTCAGAATCACTGAATCTTTTCTACACAAACTACCCTGCTTACTTTTCCCAGAATATGGTATGAAGTTGAAGAGAGACAGCCTCAGAGGCTACCTTCTTTCCTACTCAGTCCTGGATTTGTGCATTGGTCAGATCTATTCAGGGTTAAATTATTCCTCATCTTCTATTAGTCAGTCCCTGAAAGTAGCCTGATAGACATTACTGTATTTTTTTTACTCTGAAAGTAGCTAAGAGGCAACATATTAGGTATGCAATTCTTAATTGTTTGCCTCTTTTAAAGTGTACTGAAAGGAATATTTAATTGCTAAAGAAGTCTGATACTTGAACACCACAAAGCACATATGGTAAACAGTACACAGCAGAAAGTATGCTTGATTTGTGATGCTGATTAAATTGATGTAGAAAGCCTGCTGGGATCCCTTCCAGCCTGTGAGATGTACCTGACATCATGCTGTGGGTGTTATACTTCATTTGTTGTGATAAGTTTATTTTTCAAATGACAGTAAGAAGAAATATTTGACTGAGGGAACACACAGAAGAATAAATTCAATTATTTTAAAGGCAGATGCACTGCATAGAATTTCCACCCAAGTTCAGTGTTCAGTCTAAGAATGGTTAGTTAGTAGAATTCAACTTCCTGGTCATTCTAGATTATTTGAGGCTTGATCATGGTATTCTACCAAAACATATTTGACAAGTCACACTTGGAGATCTGGGTACAGGAGGGATTATAAAAATATTTAAAGTGTGAAGAAACAATACAGAAGAAAACAGAACTATTCAGGAAGAACAGTTTATTTGATTCTTCCCTCTGACATATTCTGAATCAATAAATACATCATCAAAGTAAGGCATCAACTAAACCAATCTGTTTGACAAGACCACAGTTTTCTAAGTTGGTGCTTTATTGGGTGGCTTCCATATTGGCTGCATTCATTTGAGACTTAAAACCAGTGCTTCTACAGAGAATGTCCCCAAAATGTCTAATGCTTCTGCATAGAAGGAACTGGTAAGGCAAGAGATTTCAGTATAGATGGCATGTTGCAACCAGTGCCCAGACCCTTCTCATGGAGACAAGGTAAGTACCTGCAAAAGGTTTGCACAGGTTGATGATCTGTTGGTGAAAACCAAGACTCACTGTCAGTGAAGGAAGAGTTGGTTTGTGAAATGTTACAGGAATTTGTTTCTGACAAAACAATTGGCCCTCACAATACCCATCCAAGGGTGTTAGCAGAACTGGCTGATGTCACTGCAAGGCTGTTTTTCCTAGTATTTGAGAGCTTGTGGAGATCTTTGAGAGAAGTTTTAGAGATCAAGAGACTTTCTAGAAGAGTGGATGTAGCGGGTTAACCACTGGCTTAGACGGTCAGCAAGGCTAATGTCAGCCTTGTCTACAAGAAGGACTTAAAGGAGGTTTCAGGAAATTATAGGCTCATCAGTCTTACTTCAGTTCCTGTGAAAGTGATGGAAAAAATCCTCCTGGGAACTATCACAAGTCAAATGAAGCACATGACTGGGAAAACCAGCACAGATTCACCAACAGCAAATTGTTCTTGACAAAGCTGACCACCTTATATGACAAAGTAAGCCACTCAGCTGTTATAGGGCAACTGGTGGACATTGTCTACTTTAACTTCTCCAAGACTTTTGATACTATTTCCCAGAGACTTCTAGAGAAACTGATGTTTTTGAATTTAAATAAGTGGTCTGTGGAGTGAGTGGGGACATGGCTGACAGGCAGCACTCTGAGGTAGTGGCAAACTGCTCCTATTCAAACTGGCAGCCTGTCATATGTGGAGTCCCCCAGAGACTAAAACTGGACCCAACAAAATCCAATATCTTCATAAGTGACCTCAATGATGGGATCAAGCATATCCTGATGTAGTTTGCTGATTATGCCAAGCTGAGTGGGGAAGTGGGCACTTTGGAAGGGAAAGCCACCCTTCAGGGAGACCTGAATAGATCTCAAAAGTGGGCTTGTGGAGTTCAACAAGTCTAAGACCTCACACCCAGTAAAACAATCCAAAACTGTAGCACAAGCTGGGATCTACCCAGTTGTGAAGCAGCTCTGTGGAAAGGGATCTTGAGGGTTCCAATGGGCATCAAGTTTGATATAAGCAAACAGCTGCTGTGGCAAAGAAAGTCAATAGACATCACCAGCAGAGATTAAAAAGCACCTGAGTGCTTGTCAGGTCATATGTGAAATACTGACCACTGTATTTTGGTGCCTACCATAAAACAGATGAGGACAGGCTGAGAGTCCACAGAACGTTCACAAAGATGATCAAACAACTGGGAAACCTACAATATGAGGAAAATCTCAAAGAACTGGGTTTGCTCAGCCTTGAGAAAAGAAAGCTTAGGGGAGTCTATATCATCATGCACCACTATTTACAGGGTGGCTACAAAAAGGATGGAGACTTCTTTTTCTCAGGAAGCAACCTGGAAAACAGATGAGGTAATGGGTATAAGTAACTTCTGGTGAGATTTTGATTGGACATAAACTTAGAGGTTTTTTTACAGTGAGAACAATGATCCGTTGGGATAATCTCCCCAGAAAAGTGGTGGATTCTCCAAGAATAAGATTTTTTTAAGATTCGCCTGGACAGATTGCTCCCCTCTTGTCTAGACCATGTTTTTGCCAGGAAAATTTGGACCAGATGGTGCATGAGGTCCTTTCCAACCTGGTATTCTATTCCAGAATTATTCTATGGAAATATTTCATATTATTCTATGCAGAAGTATTGAGGTGCATTTCTGATGACATTAGATATTATGCTTAAACTATTCATCTCTAGATTCCTACTGACTGCATTTGGAGCTTATATACCTAGCTAGTGGATTATGCCTACATTCACTCTTCAGAATTCAGTGTCTAGAGCCTTAAATCACACACTTGAACTTTTATTCAGTTGCCTGAAGACATCTGAGATTCTATCAGCCATCTAAGACATTGAAACAGATGGCTGTCATATATGATGTGACCAGTGGGAAAGCCAGACACTTCTGCAGCAGAAGTTGGAGGCCAGTTGACCCTAAAAAGCATCTCAAATTTCTTTAAATAGCTAAGTTTAATCAGCAATGAATCAAGGGAACAGTGCATTCATTTATGAATGGCAAACAGTGGGAACAGTTGGGAAACTGATGAATATTGTATAACAGTTCTAATTGTAAACATACAGGTGAGTAAAACCTACCTACATAAAACCTTTTCAGTCTCATTATTTACAGATAGTTTAGACTTAGAGGAAGTTGGTAATATTTTTTTAGTAAGAGCTATTCTTTCTCTGACTTCACACAACCATTATACTCTTGCAGTACTGACCTCAAAGACACCATTGTTCAGTTCATATCTGTGAGTTATATTCTCACGAGAAGAAAGATGAAAAACTGATGAACTTGTATTCCTAAATGTATACATGATGTGTATGTTAAGTAGAGAAATATTCTGCCAAACTCTGCTGTGTTACAGAGTGAACCCAATAGCTCTTTAAATGGCAGAAACGTACAACTGGGAGGCCAATATCACGTCACAAGACTGCCTGGTGCAGTATTCAATTCTGATGAATCCAGGATATACTAATACTAGGATATCTACACTGTTGTCATTTATTTTCTTCTTTAATCTTTAATATTTCAAAACTTTAAGCAAGAGAGCTTATTTAAGGCAGCTTGGCAGGTAATTTTTCACAATTTGCATCACTAAAATCATATGATATCTTGAGCTGGAAAAGACGTACAGGGATCATTGAGTCCAATGCCCTGCTCTTTGCAGAGCTGCCTAAAAATAGATCATATAACTAAATAGACCATATACTAATATAACTAGTACATCTAGATTCTACACTTGAACTCTGACACACTTTCTTGGGGAGCTTGTTCCAGTGCCCCACCACTGCGGGAAACACTAAAAGTAAAAAGGATTTTTAGGGGTTGAAAAAGCAGGCCTCAGATAGAAGCTGAGAATTCAGAATTTCCTGCAACTGAAGAATTTGAAACTAGAGTACATGCAGTATTATAAAAAAGACATAGGAAACAAAGGTTGAGTTTCTAGATTTGGCTTGAATAAATCTTAACACTGCCTGAAATATATGCCTGATAAGATTATAAGAGGTCTTAAGCTTAATAAGTGTATTGTGTATTGTTAATAGAAAAGCATACAAGCAAGCATTGTTTGAAGCAGGAGTATATGTGCTATAATTGATGGGCTAAAACAACTTTTTTTAAGCTTTAGCAGTATACTATTGGCTGAAAAGTTTTTAAGATACTTTGTAACAGAAAAATTAGGGTCTGTTGCTGGCAGGCTGTGTGCTGTTGCTTTTTCGCAACTGTCTCAACCCCTTTAATGAGACTGATGCTTCATTAAAGATTGAGAACAGCTATCTCTGCAGTCCTGTTCCTGCCTGCGCCAACACACACCACCACCTCAGGGAAGAGCCTTTTTCCTAATGTCCAGTCTGAACTGCCCTGACACAGCTCACCAGAGAGGATATTAACCCTCCACTCCACTGTCTGTCTTGGGGCAGCTTTAGGCTGTGATGAGGTCACTCCTCAGCATTCTCTTCACCAAGCTACTCAAGTCAAGGCTTCAGTTCTGACCTACGTGTTTTGCCCTCGAGAACTTTCACCATCCCAGCTGCTCTCCTCTGCACACACTATGAGTCAATGCCCTTCTTGTTTTGAGACACCCAAAACTGCGCACAATACTCAATGTCAGGCCTTACCAGCACAGAGGAGAGCAGTACAACCTCCGTTGACCAGCTGGTAATGCTGCTCTTTTTGCATACCAGAACACAGTTCACCCTTTTGGGTGCCAGGGCACACTGTTGGATCATATTAAACTTGCCATCAACGCAATTGCACAGATCTTTTTCTGTGAGGCTCCTCTCAAGCTCATCCCCCGATTTGTATCTATAACCAGGGTTACCCCATCCTAGGTGGAGAATCATAGCTGATGCAGAAGTTTGGATTGGAAGGTCATGTAGTCCAATCCCTCTACAATGAGCAGGATCTGGTACTTGCACTTGTTAAAGTTCATATAATTGATGAATGCACAGCTCTTAGATCTACCCAGATCTCTCTGTAAGGCCTCTGTGCCCTTGAGGGAATTTGTCACTCCTTCTTAGTTTAAGCAAGCTTACTTCCTTTAATTTTGATTCCTACACCTAGATAAATTATAAAAACCTTAAGAGTACTGGCCCAAGACAATAACCAATAATCTCTTCACCCATGAGTCCTCCTTTGTTCATAAACATCAAATCTGGAAGAGTTCCTTCACAATTTGGCTTTAATCATGCTCCATGAAGCTATCCTTTACATGGTTCAGGAGTTTCCTGAAGGTGTTTGTGTCTGCTGTATGATATCCCTAGGTGATATCTGGGAAGTTAAAATCACCCATAAGGACAAGGCAGCTGATCTAGAGATATTCCTTAATTCCTTGACAAAATATTCAGAACCAATTCAACAACAACAACATAAAACAAAACAAAACAAAACAAAAAAACCCCACATGATATGTTTGAGATTATTTGCAAGGCTGAATCTATAAGTAACATTACTGTGTTAATATTGTCACAGACATTACAGATTACAAGAAAACATTTGTAGTTCAGATTTTATAAGAAGATTTTTATGTGAAAATAAGTGTGAGTCTCCCTTTCCTAGGAAAGTTAGATTTAGGTAATATATAATTTCTATGACATGTCTGATCAAGCTTTATATTCAAACAGTAATAGTACCATGCTAAATTGGACCAATTATCTACTTAATTCACGGTTACTGTGATCTTCATCACTGATTTTGTATTATTTATTTATTTTATTCACTGACTCGTCCCCACTGTAATTTTCCCTGGTTTCTTTCTGGTTTCTTTTCAAAGGTATCTTTTAAATTTTTTTTTTTTTTTTTTTTTTTTTTTTTTTTTTTTTTTTTTTTTTTTTTGGCAGGGGTGGGATATATAAAATTTTCTTAGCCTGTTCTTAAAAGTGATAAACAAGTGAGGCAAAAGTTGGTAATAGGTGAGATAAGAAATAGACCATCAGAAAAACCAGCAATAACAGTCACAGCGATAGCCATCCTAATCTTATTTTATATTAGTTTTAATGACGTTAAAAAACCTATTTTTCATTGTTTAACGTCACAAACTAAAAAGGGTTTCATTTTCAATTTTGTCCAAAGATCTCTGCACCAGACCATTTTTGACTCAAAAAGATCAGTATTTGACCACCAACTATTTTCTTAGTACATTTTACTTTGTCTGCTACCTTCTGTGATTTTAATAATTCGGTACAATAGAAACGCAAAATAGTTAACACAACTTCGGGCAAGAGACACGTTAGAAGGCAAAGCAAGAGATAAGAGAAAAACAAAGCAAGGCAAAGAAACTTTCAGTTTTAAATCCCTGCTAGCAGCAGGAAAATAGGAGATGTCTCATACTGTACCTCTCTATATATTTATTTATATTTATATATTGGTTTATATTTATATATATATATATATATAAATTAAAATTCTGTAATGCTCTAAAAAAACTTGTATCTGTACAGCTGTTGTTTTGCTAATTTTGGAAAAACACTTTTGGTTTTATATATCTACCTATGATCGCTGCATAACCTTAGGAATTAAGTAGGTTGTAGCACTGAAAGCTGTATATAAAATATTTGTTATTTCTCTTTTCTCATCTTATTATTTTTTTCAAAAGTTTTCAGTGTTTCTGATGAAGCCATTATCAACATGACTTATTAATTGAGAACCTAAAAAGATTCTCCATGTTTTGTCTTCATGTTTATGTATTCACATAAAATATTCCAAATGAGGTCAACAAAAAGTAGTCTCCAGGCACTCTAAGCTGGCACTTTCTGCACTCTCAGTCATAATTGCCAGGTAATTTGCATTTGACTTGTACCTCCAAGTCAGAATGTTAATGCATTTTGCAAGGTGAATTCAAACCTGTCGTTAATTAGGGTGCCAAATAGGAAGAGTTATATTTTATCTGGAGTATAACCTCAGCATTTCTGAATAATGGAATTAATGTGCAGGATCATAAAATATGCATTGGTAAGCACTTTCTCTGTTATAGAATAATAATGAATTGATATTTGAAAAACTGAAAAAATTCTGTTACATCATCAACTACTGTTTTTTCTTTTATTTTGGAAAGAAAGAGATACATATATATAATTGTGACTACTTACATAGTTACATATTACAGACATGCTAGAAACAAAAGAAAATGCAGATGGACTGAAATTCTGTTGTCTCAGAATAATATCTTTTATTTTCCATACTTCATGTTCATCCCTCATTCATGTATATCCAAAAATCTCAGTATCTGAAATAGCCACAGGAAGTGGTAAAAATTGGTTGCCCAAAAAGTTCAAAATAAATTGAATGACATTTTTCACACGTTAAGAATTTATTTATTCTGAAGTATGTTACTGTGAATCCATTGCATTCCTTGACAACAAATTTGCAAAAGCATTGTGAGCATAAATCATCATACCTAATCAAATGTCTACAACAGATGATACAATTTGAGTGTAATCCAGCAACTGGGTAATCCATTTCTTCAAGATACTGCTATTTGTCTAGCCTTTCACTCAGGGTCTTCCTTCCAGTGATTATCATGTCCCTGCAGGATTTGTGAACAGCTAAGTCTCCGCTTAAATAAGTACTTCTTTTACTCTGCACCCTGACCCAACACAGAACTGAAGTGGTGATTTTCCCTTACTTTAAAGAATTTATCCTGTTACTTTTTGTAAAGTAATTGTCATAACCACACAGTAAAGGATGGTTTTAGTTGGCAAAAATTATTTCTGGGAAAGCATGGTGTTTTTCGAGAAATTTTCTTTGAAAGGAATTTATGTATTTTGTGAATATTGTTATTTTTTAGGATTTAAAGGAAATAGCTAAACAAGCAAATTAATTAACAAATGCCAACACAAAATTCCTCTTGCCTGGCAGCCCTGTAAAGCTCAATTTTTTTCAATGTACATGTAGATTTTTTTATTGTCTGACTGACCAGAACGGCTTTGCTAGACCACTGCTGCATGCAACAACACTAAAAGAAGAAGGAGATCTTATAGACTACCAGTGGGAGTCATAAAATTTGGGCCACATAGATGGGAGAGAGAGCTGTAGACCTACAACATGAGGGACAACAAGCAAGGGATTGTCCCAGTGGGAAGGGGAACTGTTTGTTTTTTTTAAATCTATCATATAACTGAAATATGACTCTTTTTTTCTTTTTCCTTTTTTTTCTCTGGCTTCCTTCCTTTGAAGTGTCTTTGATTGATCTTTGCTTTGTAGAAACATCCTTGTCCTTCCTGGGACCTGTGGAAGGTTGAGGCACTGTATTCAGGAACAATCATTAAAACTGAAGTTTAAGAACCAATAGGTCCCCTGTAATGAAATAATATAGCCCTCTCCTCTGATGGCAACAGATTATCCCCATGCAGCCACTGCAGTCATGGAGTTGGGTTAAATCCCTCCCTCACAAAGATACAGTTAACCTTAAAAGGTTTAAATTCTTTGGGAATAGGTTTGAGTATTTTTGTGTTCCAACATTTCTAAGGATTTCCAATATTTCCTGTTATCCTAAATTTGACTGTCTCTAAAATAAATGAAAACCATTTTAATTTACAGAAATTTATTTTAAAAACAAAAGATATAATAAAACCCTTTTAAAGGTTTACTATAAATAGATCCAATGCTTTTTTAGTCTTTAGTAACACTATAAAGACCTTGAATAACATCAAAAAGAATAAACAGCTAACAATTACACTTCTTTTTGACAATATTCTAATCTTAACTAATTTTGCCAATGAAGTATCACTACCCTGCCAATGCCCCCCTTCCAAAGTCTCTTAGCTTTGACCTTAATGCTTCATATGTTGGATCAAAGACTCATTGTATTAACAAATCCTTTGAGAAAGATCTGCTTCTAAAAATATCTAATTTTAGGTCAACATTTTATTAAATGAATTTACATCAAATACTGGCATTTCATAAAGATAGAGTTTGATGCTTGTAATAGCTAATTTTCTGAGATATTTTTGTTTTCACTTTGTATTTTTGTATAAATAAGAAAAAAGGAAATAATTTCCCTGAGATTTTGTTTGTTTTTCTAAACTACTGATGAAGATTGTTGAATTAAAGCATGAATTCCAACTGTTCCAAATATCATCTTTTTTGTCATGAGTTCTTTACATAAATAATTTTCAGTTCCTTTTTTAGACAGTATGTGGAATTTATCCATTAGCTGAAAAAACAAGATCCGAATTTTAAAGCGGAAAGGTCAGGGGAGCTGGACCAAGAGACAAAGGTCTTAACTGGTTTTCTAGTTTAGGAGATTTTCAGGTTCAATTTATATTATATAATCCAATAGTCTGAATATTAAAAGCATGTTAGGTCTCCACATATAACTGGCTCAGCACGAGTCACTGATTTTTAATCATATGCATTTCTAAGGCTACTTATCTGCCCAAGGAATAATTGCTTCTAAATGGAGTTGGGGTTGTCACGGTTGATTTCACTGAACTCAAAGGTAAATTTTAACCAGCTATCTATCAAAGATTGTATATTGAAAAGAGGTTATTTAATACAGAGGGGAACTATGCCATTGACTTCTATACAGCACAGTCAAGACATGGTTTTATCCCTCAAAGTCTAATCTCCCACATCAAGATGCAATCATTTTCTTTTTGAATTAGTAGTTTGAGCCAGAAATAGTAATCAAATTATTATGTTAACTGAAGCAGTGACAACACTGAAAGGAACAGATCATTTTTCCATCTGTTCATCAGGATATGAATACAAGTAAGAGCATCATATCACATGGTATTTCACAGCTGTAATTTATTAATTGGAAATGTAAACAAAACTACCATTCTAAATTATTTTGGTGTGTGTAATCTATTGGTTTCAACTTTAAACTGGAGTGACTACATACATTTCTATGAATACAAAAATAGCAGATTTGCATGAAAATTTCCTTTAGAAATATGTATGCAAAGTATGTAAGTACAAAGTAAATATCTAGGAGCTGATTATTACTTTCTCCCTGGTACTATATGAAACATTAAAGGTTGAACTACCACTGTGCTTGCTGCCTTTGTGACCCTCTGAAGCAGTAAAAATCTCAGATGTTGTAAAAGAGAGGTCATGTGTATGATAGCCTGGAGTGTAAATCTGGTTGCAGAGCACTAAACTTCTCTTATTCTCAGCTAGTGGACTTAGAGATGACTGCTAGAACATTCACACCACCAGTGCACTGATATACTGAGCAAAGAATTAAAATAATATACATTATTTTCTTGACCCACATAATATTTCAAGGAACAGAAGCTGAGCAGAAAAGAGAATTTGGTCTTGCATGCAAAACAAATTTGCAACACTATGCATTTTACATTAAAAGGGTTTTTTTTCCTTCAGATCCTGGAGTTAATATAATCAGCCACATTTACCAAATATCATTTGTGAATAGAAAAGTTTTAATTTGTTTAGATGCAGCACTCCTAAAGCATTTCCTCAAAGGCTACAGCAGAGTAACTAGTCTGCTCGGCATTACTAATTCTGTCATTTGCCACAACAGAGAGGATAAGTTTCAGCTGAAAGAGATTGCAACCAATGTTTTTATCCATGCCATACCTTCAAGAAATTGAGGAAAATTGTTCATGCCAGAAGGCTTAAGGCTTGTTTTTTGCATCACATATTCAGTGCTATTTGGCTGAATATCTATGTTTTGTTGGATTTGAAGGTAGTAAAGTAAGTAGTTTAAGGACCCACTGTCTAGTATAGATTAAAACAAATGACCTCCAAATGTTGAAAAACTATCACAGCTGTATTGTCCCTAGTCAGCCAAGGTTTATTTAATGTAAAAAATAGAAATGTCTATTACAGCTAGATAGCCAGTTCAGAGAAATAGATACTTCCAAGAAAGCATTTATCAAACTTTTAAAGAAAAGCACTGTAGGATGGAAAACGTTCCAAATTTGAAGTACCTATTTCTCACCATTGGCAATGAAAAGACCAAACAGCGGGTAGCTCATATATCGATCTCTAGTGTCTGGATGCCTAAATTAGAGCAGACACTTAATCCTTGCTCAGAGATGTCAGAAATTCTTTTAAGTTTCTAGTGTAATACTATGTGATGTTGAAACTTCTTTGCTGCATTTGCTTCCTTCCTGCTCTATAGTTACATGAAAATTTTGTACTTTTCTGCTACAAACATGTTTAAAAGCCTCAGTCTAGAAAAGAACTGATATTAGTAAAAATTTTTAGATCTAGGGAGAATTATACAAATTTATTAGGCAACAATTGTAATTTTATAAAAAGGAATCAGAAATAGGAAAGAGCAAATACAAAATATTATTGTAGTCTCAAACTCATTGCTAGAGCTTGTCATGAATGCTAAAACCCAAGATTGATTCAAACAGGCATTGAATCATGTGGAAAGGAGAGATTTTCTCAGCCCTTAGTGTGAAGAGATTTCTTCAACCATTTAATGTTTGATTTGTCTGTCTGCACCTCAGGAAAGCCAAGACCCTTGTGCCTGACCAGTCTGTCAGTGTCCTGTTATGAGGACACTTCACTAAACAGTCCCAGTAGATCGGGGGATGGTTCAAGTGATTTATTCAGGGACACACACCAGCAACATAAGAGAGACCCCCTCAGTGGGTCTTCCCACTATATTTGAATATATCACCAAGGACTGTTGGCAATAGTATCTGATTGCAAAAAACATATCCAAAGCAATACACAGATGAGTTCTAATCCCCAATAAAATTGCTCAGCATGCATAAAGTGTGGTTCTTACCAGATAGGTGTCCCTATGAGGGAAAAGACAGGTCCAGCCCATTGACTGATCCTAGCACTTACAATGTACCCTTTATTTTTTTTATACTATTTCTTTATGTTTAGGTGAGAGCTTGAGTCACTCTAGCCATGCATACATTCATTACTGGTTGGTGTAAAATGCTCTTACTTTATATATAAAGACAGAGTCAAAACTTGGAGTGACATGCCCAGTGATGTGTGGTCATAATTTGGAGGTGGGTAACTTTGGGATAAAGTGCATTAATATTACAACTAGGTTATAGTGAACCAAGTTCATCTCAAGAGAGCAATTCCACCACAGTTGCTAGCTCAGCAACAGTAAATCTTCCTCTTTCTCCCCTGGTTAACAGGTGCTGTGCAGTTTATCCTCTGCAAAGTACCTTTGACTGCCACTCCTTGCAGGGGTTTCAATAGAACCTTCCCAAGGTAACTCTACTCTGCTCCAGCATTTGTTCCATTGCCTTTGGCAGGTGCTTACAGTTACACGTTGTGTGTGTGTGAAGAATCATCATGGAACAGGCTTTGAGCATGGCAACCATGTTCCATTTAGGGAGTAGCAACTGCATTTCTCCCTATAATTTCTGTACCACAATAGCTTCTGTTAGGGAATACTAAATTTACCCCCAGCCATTTTTCCACACAGGCGTTAAACAAATTCCTGAAAGAGTTTATTTAAAAAAAAAAAAAAAAAAAAGATGGGAGATGAGCTCCAGTTCAAATAAGTCTTAAAATGAGTGTTTCTTAATTTATTAGAAATATATATCATCCGTAGCATCAGTATTCTAAGAACATCTCCTAATCTTATGAACTTCAGCTTTAATAGGCTGCTCACTGAGCTATGTATTTGTATTGCATCAATGGCAATCATAATTAAGAGGCAGGAATAACCTCTAGGACATTTTGATATTTCAGATTGTGATGGGTTGTACTTGGCTAGCTGCCAGAGCCCTACCAAGCTGGTTTGTCACTACCCTTCTTCAGTAAGATGGTGGGGAAAATGAGATGGAAAAATTTATTTGTCAAGATAAAGAAATGGTGTTTACTTACAGTTGTCCTCACAGGAAAACAAGTCTTGACTTAGGGAGAAGTAATTTAATTTAGTGCCTCTTAGAAATGAAGAGGAATGGTAAGAAAAAAAAGCACCAAAACTCAAAACTCATTTCGCTTTTCACCTGCCCTTCTTCACTCAGTGTCACTGCTTTGTCACCTACACTTTTTCCCCCTACAGTGTGGCACAAGGTGATGGGGATTGTGGCTGGCAGACAGTTCATAGTATTTCTTCTGTCTCACACTTTTCTCTGCTCCAGTGTGGGACTCATCCTGTGGGTTAGAGTTTTAGAGTTCTTTCAAATTCTGCTCCATCATGGAGCCCTTTCCACCTCCTCCTGCTCCTTCCTTGACATTGGTGATCACAGGGTTTTGCACTTCATTCTCTCTCAACCACTGCATACTGACTATTACCTTTATTTAAGTATGGTTGGTGGGCTCAGCCATGTCCTGAGGTATGTTCATTGGACTTGACTGGAACCAACTGTGTCCAATTTGAGACAGCTCTACCATCTTGCAGAGGCCATCCCTGCACCTCACCCACTACCAACACCTTGACACCTACGCCCAGTAAACAGCTTTATAAAAGACCATAAGAAGTCTTGTTTCAATTAAAGAGAGCATGCTGTGCTTATTTGATTGGTATAACTAGCATTACAACACTAGTACTTTAAAAATATCTTTTAAAGTATTAGTTTTTTGGGCTCTATACCTGAAAAACACAACGATCAATCTGGCAGCCACAGAGGATCTCTCCAGATATATGTCTAATGTCTTCAACAGGCAATCAGTTGGCTACATGCCGTAGGTGTAATAGAAATGTTTATTGTGGGATGGCTAGAAATTGGTGAGAGAAGCAGAGACTGAAACCAATTTAGCAAATGCACTGTACTTGAAGCCTGGCTGGCTGTCATTCAAGTAACTGATTCTTCAGAAGAAAACTTAAATCAATATGGCTAATGGAGAAAGTACAGTAACCTAAAGCAGAGCTTTCACATTTCTAATCTCTCCTGCATAGAAATCGTGCAAGTTTGAGCTATGCAGGCAAAAATTCTTTTCTTAAGGAAGCAATAGTTTGATAATATTCAGGACTGGTGGCATTTAAGGTTAATGTTACTTTCACCAACCTCTATATGATATCATCTGCTGGTGCATTATAACCAAGGTAAAGAAGACATATTTATTTGTCCCCTGAGTTTTGTTTTCCATTTTACTCTGAAAAGAAAGAAGGAGCATTATAGAGCATAGGAATGATCATCTCCAATGCCAGCTATCTAAAAGTAATTGGTACCTCTTTTAAGCAAGCCATCCACTGGTTAGACTTGATAACCTTAAAAGTTTTTTCCAGCCTAAATGATTCTGTGATTTGTGATCTATATTCCTTCTACAGTCAGTGGAAAGGAAAAATGTTTTCTGAATTTTTCCTGTTAGAAAAGTCTGGCAGTCTAAAATAAGTAGCATGGATAGCTTTCACAGTGTCTCTTCACCCCTTTATATGTAGACTCAGGTTCCAGAGAGACTACTGGAGTGTAAATGCACTGTGAAATTTGACAGCCTATATAAAATATGGTACTAAAATCTTGTCCCTTTTATTTATCTAATTATTTTCTTGTAGACAAAATTTCAAGAACAACTAATGATTCTCTAGAGTGTAGTAATTTTCTGCTGGTTCAAATTTAGATTTTTTTTTCTTCCTCTCAATTCAACAATGCTTAAGCAGTACTCATTAAAATTTGTCTTTATATTTATTCCTTTAATATTCCTTGTCAGTGATGTGTCAGTTCTTATCATCTTGCTGGATTTCAGTAAAACATTCAACACTGTCTTTCACAGGCTCCTGGACAAAATTTCCAGCCCACAGCTGGATAAAGACATTCTGTGATGGGTGAGCAGGTGGCTCATGGGTTGGGCACAAGGAGTTTTAGTGAGTGGTGTGACCTAAGATTGGTGACCTGTCACCCCTGAGTGGGGTTCCTCAGGGCTCCATCCTCAGCCCTGTGTTCTTCAATATCTTCATAAATGAATTGGATGCAGTACTGGAAGTGATACTAAGTTTGCAGATGATAAAAATTGGGAGGGCCTATTTAGTCCCTGGATAGGAGGGAGGTCCTGAAGAGACACCTTGACAAATTAGAGGGCTGGAAAACCACCAGTTGTATGAAGTTCAACAAGGGCAAGTGCCAGATCCTGCACCTGGGATGGGGTAATCCTGGATGTACACACTGGGGAATGAGATGCTGAAAAGCAGTGTCATGGAAAGGTATTTGGGGTTTTGGGTTGACAGCATGTTGGAGAATTCACAGTGAGCTCTGGTATCCAGGAGGGCCAACCCTGTCCTGGGGCGCATCAGGCACAGCATTGCCAGCTGGGCAAAGGATAGGATTGTCCCGCTCTGTTCTGCACTGGGGTGGGCTCACCTTGGGTCCTGTGTGCAGTTTTAGGTGTCACGATATAAGAAAGACATTAGGCTATCAGAGAATGTTCAGAGGAAGGCTCCAAAGATTGTGAAGGGCCTGGAGGGGAAGCCAAATGAGGAGCAGATGAGGCCACTTGGTCTGTTCAACCTTGAGAAGAGGAGATTGAGGGGAGTCCCCACTGCAGTCTGCAACTTCCTCACAAAGGGAAGAAGAGGGGCAGGCACTGATCTTTTCTCTGTGGTGACAGTGACAGGACCCGACAGAATGGCCTGAAGCTGTGTCAGGGGTGGTTTAGGTTGGATATTAGAAAAAGGTTCTTCACCCAGAGGGTGGTTGGGCACTGGAACAGCTCCCCAGGGCAGTGGTCACAGCACCAGCCTGGCAGAGTTCAAACAACATTTAGACAATGCTCTCAGGCACATGGTGTGATTCTTCTGATGGTCCTGTGCAGGGTCAGTGGCTAGACTTGATCCTTGTGGAAACTTCTAACTCAAGATATTGTGTGATTCTCTGGTTCCATTACTGATATCTCAGGTGGAAGCTCATTCATCTGAGCAAGTTGTCATATTATGAGAAGAGTCACTCAGACATTTATGGATTTATGTGAACTTGCAAGGGTAAGTGAAAACATCAAAAGACTGGAATATTAAAACAAAGTTACTCCTCAGGCAATAATTTTGCCAGATAAATGGTGCCTCAGGGCTAGTTTATACTGATTACTTATATTGTGCACTTTCAGGCTTGTTTGTAGGGACGTGGCAAAGGTTCATGAGGAGATTTGGATGCTGCAAGAGTACTTTAAATGTTACAAAATTTGAGCCAAAAATTTTAACTGTGAAAGAGAGAAAATTTATCTCCATTCAGCATCTTTTCTCTTTGTATTCCAAAACTCCTCCAGAATTATGCATATGAAAAGAAATTTATTCAGTCTCACACGTTATTCTTCACAGAGCAATTACAGGTTTCTGTCTAAGAGACATTCTCTTAGGCTGAAGTTGTGGTACAAAAAATAAACCTAGTTTGTACATATACACATACCCTTCTTTAGTCCTGGTAGGGGCAGTCTGTTTTCCTGCTTTCTGGGACAGGCCTTCCATGAAGGTTTTTTTTTCTGTTTTCCTGAAAAAACAGAACTTCAATAGATATTTCATATGATTTTTTCTTCCTTGATATATTTAGTAGTTATTAAACTAATCAAAGAGAGTGCTATTAATTGATTTCTTTTAGTATTTTCAGCAAAGCAAGAAATTACAGTACAAACATGATATATCTATATTTATATAGTGACCTTTGTTTTTGCTGGTCCTGGATATCAGTTGTAGTTGCTCATGCTACAAGTGTGTCAGGACAAGATATTATGCTAAATGAACTTTTAGACTTGGCAAGTTGTTTGCTCTTAGTTGTCTTCATTATTCTTAAAATATTTCTCAGACTATACATGTATATTAGCATTGTCATGGGTTGGCACTGGCCAGATGTTAATGCACCCATGAATATATGTTTTTTCCCTAACAACTACTGTGGGATGTGATCAGGAACAGAGCAGAGCAGGCTTAAATCTTGAAAACAAAAAAAACCACCAAAACTTTATTACATTACATAAGAACAGAGACAAAAAAACTCTTAAACACACACAGAGACAGAAATAAAAACTTCTCAGAACATTTCTTCTCCCAGTTTCCACCCCCCCACACATTACTCTTCACAGACCAAACCTTTGGGTTTTAGATCAAACAATCACCACTCAAAAACAAACCAATCTTCAATTCAGCAAGGGAGAGAGGAGTCTCTCTCGCACCACAGACTGTTCTTCAGAAAACACGGGTCCACCCCTTATGTGTTCCCATGTCACCTATGGCACCGCCCGGAGAAGTCTGCCAGGGTGACACTCTCTTTTTCTTATGTCCAGCGCTCTCACCGCTGTCCATAGTCTAAAGCTGCATACAGGACTCTTTTAAGGATACTTGCATGCCGAGCTCTCCCCTTTTTACCCAGGGGCCGGGGTTCCAGGAGCAGGTCTGCCCTGAGGGCAGAGGGTGCCACCTCACCCTCCCCCTCTCTTCTCTGCTCGCTCCACTCTTCAAGTGCCAGTCACTGTAGCAAAAGCAGGGCAGCTGCATCCACCCAAAATGCAGTTTATGTTCAAAAGAGACTTAAGTTCAGTCCATGGTTAACATTATGCAAGAAAAGTCCGGCTCAGAAAGCTACTCCTCTCATTCTTTGCCCATTGGGTTCCTTCCAATCATGCTTTATCATCTCGGTCCCAGGCCGCTTCTCTCTCTCCTCTAAACTACCAGTCATGAGAATCAATGTCTAAGAAAAGTTTCTTTCTGCCAAGCAAGAGTTAACAGCTTCTATCTCCCAGCAGGGTGCAGGCTCAGGCACTCCCAAGCTCGGCAACCCCCACGTGGCTGGGCACCTTCTCCCGGAGTTTGGGGGGGAAGGGGGGTGAGCACACACAGAAGGCACTTCCACAGTTTTCTACTCCTCCATCCTGCCTGGGGCAGCTCAGTTCTAGTCTTGTCCACTCTCTTCTCCCCTCGGAGCTCCGGCTCACCTCAGCTGCATGGTTCTCTTCCAGCTCGGCCACGTGTTTCCCCTCCCCCACCCAGCCTCGTGGCTGGGCAGGGGAAGGAGACCTGAGACCTCTCTCTGCTGAAACCGGGATCCAAAAAGAGACCGAACCCCCCTGGAGTCCTGCTTTTAACTCTTTGTGTCCTCAGAGGCGTGTCTAAACTTCTGAGTGACCAATCCAGGTGCCAGCAGAAAAGCTGATCACTTACTGGCCTGCTTACCTCCCCCTGGAAGAATTCACCTCCCCCCGCAACCACGACATAGCATATATAATCCTAATACTAGAAACTCAAGACAATGTTAATGTACCCCAATATACTGACTCTGACAGATTGATATGACTGGAGAAAACATAAAAACCCACAACAAATATATTGTAATTCTTTCCTCAAGATCCTCTTATCATTCATTATTAGGCAGATTAGGACTTCTTAAAATAGATTTTTGTATCCGTATATTTTATTATACCAACCTTCATTGATTCAGTCTTTCATGAATATTTCTAGACATTTTCTACATACTTTTTTGTCCCCAGCAATGAGTTGTATAATTTAAACACAAAGAAGAAAAAAATTATATTTGAATAAAGATCAGTTGGTGGAAGATATTTTTCAAATAGTCTAAAGAACATGAAGTCTGTGGTTACACTCTTAAGTGGTCAGGTATTTTTTAGAAATGTCACATAACAAAACTACTGTATTTATCAGAGAAAGAAAACATACCCTGAGGCAGAAGGACTTGTTCAGAGAAAACCTAATTCTCCTTCATAAAGTATTTAGAATTGAAGAATAATGTTTAGGGTTAGTCACTAAAGAAAAATGAAATTACTACTTAGGCATATGTGGTTAATAATTTAGACTTGATATTCAGGATGAGGTTAGACTTAAAAGTTTGATATAAACTACAAATGTTTAGATTAGTGTTCATCACTTTCTGTTTGTACTCACTTTTTAATTATTGTTAACAGATAGCATTGTTAGCAAAGGAAAATTTATTTATTCTTTTGATACAGATTTGAAACTGAATGTCTCAAATATGATTGTAGCAATTAATTATATTACCACCTTATATTAATTATCAATGGAGGCCTAATAAAATTGCTGAGCTGTTTCCTGGTTATCATGAAATAAACAAGGGTCTTCAAAGATGGATGGGTCAGATGTACGCAATATAATTTTATTTTAAATGAAATAGTGTTACAAGACATTTGGGATATGAAAAAAGTTTTCATAATGGACCAATATGAAGTAATTTTGTATCATGTGAAACAATATCACTTATTACTATGTGTGCATAACTAATATTAGTGATCTGAAATAGTCTCTGAATTTATCTGGCTGCAGCTACCATTTAACTTTTAAATATGTATAAATAATGAATGTTCAACCTTTCCATGTTAAATTAGAAATGTACAGGTATAACAGTTCTAGTTCATGTCTACTGGAATCAGGGATATTTTAATATTCAAAATTATTCACATGTCAATAAGAAACAGTTTTTAGAAGGTATTAATACTGTGCCCAGCACCTTGAATTTATTGCTCCAGAAATGCCTGATAACTGTTTGCCAATGATTTGTAGTTAGTTCAAGTAACCTTATTTCCTTTTCTTTTTCCTTTATCCTTCACCTTGCATAATCAGTTATCTCTAAATATCACAAAATGGATTCTAATATCTAAAAACATTTTATGACTGAGTAGAAAAATGTTATGCCTTTTTTCTGTAAGTAATTTTTTTAAAAGAAAACTCTGACACTCCCCCCACCTATCCCCTAGAAAATTTGCAATATATTATGAATGTTGTCCTTAAAAAACTGGTCTCATAGATATTTGAAATGTCAGTCTGTGAAGTATTTCACATGTACAAAATATGTGGAAGTCTTATTTTTTGCAGATTTTTTGTCATTTTGTTAACTGAAGATATTTATTCAGATTTCTGTTTATTACTTTGTGCAGTAAGTTATAATCCAAAATAAAACATGAACTGAAAATATGCATCAAAATTATTTTTTAATAATTTTTCAAAAATGAGATGTGTAAGTATAATCTCAATATTTTTCAACTATATTTTGTATGAAAAGCCTAAATGAAGGATTTTTGATAAAATAAAATTTTATCTAACAATTTTTTTCCTTTAAAGCAATACAGAAACTACTTTTAGTCCCACATGCAAATGCATCAAAATGCAAATCTCTTATTTTAGCATTAAAGATGATTTCTATATCTCTTTGGCAACACAGTCTTTTCCTCTGTTTCCTAAGCTGAATTATTTCTCTTTGCTGAATTCTTAAACTATCTCCTCGCTCCTTGACTCTGCTCATCATTTCCTGTGTTTTATTAACTCTGAAACAATTTCAACATTCATTAATTCAGTTTTCACTGCATCCCTCTCACACAGATTAGTAGCTTAGCAAAGACTGAAGGTATTTATTCTATTATTGTGTCTGATATCCAGCAAGAAACCCCGATCAAGAGTCAGGCTGCAAGAATGCTAGGCACAGTGAAAAAACAACACCAAAATTGCCATAGTGTCCCTACCCCGGAGATATTCAAGCTGTGTACTGTCAGTCATTACCTTCCTCTCAATGTCAAGAAATAAAATTACTTTCAGCCTCTAGTGAAAAAAATGCAGCAAAAATCTTTTCCTTCATAGAAGCTATTGATTTATTCTAGTTGGGTAATTTGTCCCAAGAGTCATGATCAGAAACTTAAACAATTCTTGTGCCTTATTAAGTGTAGTAATTTAGCAAACTTGCAGTACAGTGTTAAAAATTACCTGTCTTCTCAGTGGACTACTTGTCCACTCTTTACATCAATGTCTGATGACAATTAAAAAGAACCTAAAACAATGTTTATTCCTACTTTGTCTTTAAAGAAAAAAGAAGATAAACATTTTAATATTCATTCAGTATGAAAAATTCCTTTTAATTTAATCAGAAACTCTAATTTGCACCTGGAAAACTTACAGAAAATACTTGCATGAAAGATCTGAGAGTCTTTACGGGAAAGGAAATGGCAAATAATTGCATCTTGAACATCTATTATTTATTAGACCATTATAAGCATAACAAACCCAAAAAGAGAGCCAGGCCCGTCCTTTTGCATGTGAGTGTCTTAGCCAGAACCTTGTGAGTAATTTATAAGCATACACTAAACTTTCTTTTTTGGTTAAAATTACCGCATCATTAAAAAGTTGCTGCACTGGAGAAAAAAGGTTCCCCCTTCCTGACTTATTTCTGGTCTCAGTTACTCTTAGATACTTGATTGCTCAGTGGCTGGGTTTGAACATTGATTTATCCAGAATGATTATTTTAAAGGAAATTTTGTTGTCCTGAGATGTGGGGGATTCATCGTTAAAACCTATAAACACCATCTTGATTTCAGGAAAATATTCTATTTATCTCCTTTACAAAAAAGATCACTATCACTACAACAAAAATGCAGTCTGAAAAAATTAAAAGTGTTACACAGATGAAAATTGGCTTCCCACAAATTCTAGAACATAAGAGACATCATGTGAGAAAGAATTTAATATATTCATAGACCACAGTTCTTCTAAGCATATGTATTGAAGTAAGATACAGACAGCTGACTGAAGATCTAGGCAAGACTTCAGGAAACAGAACCAAGGGGTATTTAGATTCCTAAATCTGCATGTAAATTAACTTTACAGATCAATATTTGTTCGCACATCATAAAAAGAGGAAAAGTACAAGTAACTTTTAAAGAATTCCATTGAGATTCAGCCACAACTAAAACCATCAACAATCAAGTACTGCTGCATTTATGTATGTTGGAGATTGTGTAAATATTGTATTCACAGAAAATCAAGAATATTAACTGAAAAATAAAGTACAAATTACCTGAAGCTCACTTTCTGTTGTAAAGTCTCTTTTATAGACTCAGAGTGTAAATGGCTTGTCATGACAATGTGACAAATTGACTAAAATTTTATGGCTTAGTTTGAGCAAATTTTCAACTTCAGACACTACACAAAGTTTTAAAACATTGAGCATTTGTCTTGTGATTTTTTACAAGGTAGTGACTTTAATGATTGAACTGGTTGGGCTAGTCAGATCCAATCAAGACATGGAAACTGCAGTACCCTGTGACTTCATTATAAAAGAAAAAAACAACAAAACAAATTTTATTTTTCTTTTCATGTGAGTTATGATACCACTTTAGAAAAAAAAATTAAAACTGAGAAGAAATTACATGGGAGACTCTTGAGAAAAAATCTACCACAGAAGAGTTCTGCAGGCAGGTACACACACCTTCTTTCTGTGAAAACTTTTAAGTTAAGGAAGTGGTATATTTTCATAAGACATTTTCTGTGCAAAGACAAAATAATAGGAAAGGTCTTTCCAACTGTAGTGTTTAAACTTCCTTTCTACAGAAATGAGTTTGCTTGTGCTTTGTTATCTGCAAATCTGTCGCAAAGTGCAATTTTATAACAGCAATATCATCATCTAATAAAATTCAGAATTGTAATTTTTTTTCATCAGTAAAAACCTCAGCGCTGTAAGCCGATTAAATTGGACTGATTTACCAGGTCCATTTCTTGTCTAACACAGTAGAATGTATCTTTTATGCCTTTAGTTCCTTTTGTTATTTTCTCCTTTGACTTATGGATAAAACAGCATCCCTTCTCTCTCCTTGTACTTATTTTCCAAAATATTTTTACATATTTTTATCCAGAACTGTTTGCCAGATTTATTTCGATGACTGTTATTCACTCTTTGGCCTTTCTGAGTACATGGACACTGTATTTTTTAAGGTCAAGAATGGATTAGGATAAATTTTATTTTAATTTTAGTATTACAACATCTTATATGTTGCATTGCATCCCCACATCCAAGCAAAAGTTTCCATACAAGGAAAAGGGTTTCAGTTTTACCCCAGGACTTTCAAGAGAGAAAAATCAGAACCTTCTGTTCTTCTCTCATGGTAATTGGCCCGTGCCAGGACAAAGACATCAGCAGGATCTTTGAAATGTACCTCAAAACTTGTAGCTGTTTCTATTGGGCAGCTTGCCAAAAAACCCTCCTAAATCATTAAGTACTTAAGAAAGTGTATGAGGCTTCTCGACGCTTTTTGGGGTGTCTTAGCAGTGCAAGGGGCTTCCCTGCACTGTGCAACAAAAGGCTTTACTCTTTTGGTTTGTATAATTTGTTATTTTCTTCTTTAATTAAAATCTTTTTACTTTTACAAAACACACCAAATCAGCTGTCTCGCTGTCTATTAAGCCATTTCTGAGAGGTCGCTAGTCAACCCTGAGAACTTGTTACACCTTTATGGAGCTCATAACATGCTGGCCTTATGCAGTTCTGTATCATTATATAAGCCATATGTTAGTTTTCCCTTGTTGAAAACAGGCAAATAAAGGACTGTTTCTTTATCAGCTGCAGCAAAATCAACCCCTTAAATGAAAGTCACTGAATTGATTAAAATATCAGAAGGTGATACACAGAGCCTTACACTTCTAAACTGCAGTTAATATGTTCCTAAACGTATCTCGGTGCTTAAACTGTATTGCTCTCAGTCACATATTTCATTACCACTGAAAATTTCAGATAAAACTAAGTTTTTCTTATGACTAGTGATAAGCCCTTAAATCCATCTCTCCTGCTGATAATGGTGGAAGGTTATTATTTTATCCTTCTTTATGATTAACCTTTTTGTCTTTAAAACTAAAGGTGTATCTCCAGGGACTGGAGGACAGCTGTGATAACAGAATTGAGGGGAAGAGCGCTTCGCTTTTGATTCTACAATAGCTCGTGTGTAGTGTTCAAACGTGCAAGTTGCAGTATCTGATGTTGCACCCTAGCAGGAGACTCTACTGCTTCTCAAAGGTCTCTTTGATACTGACAGTGAACTATTGTCACAGTTCAGCTCAATAGCAGCCATGAAATAGTGGGAACCATTTCACTGATTGTTAACATATGAATATCTCTAGAAGTAAGCAACAGCTTATGTAATATCAGCTGTTTTACAATGAAGACCTAAACAATATTAATTAGACTAATAAATTTGACCTATCCCTAATTGAAAATGCTTTGTCTTATGTTCAGTAAACAACTGTAATGATGACATATAATTTCCACATTATTTCACTGTTCTCTCTTCTGTTAGTAAATTATTCAGATGAGCTGTGATAACAGTGTAAGATTAAACTATTTGAAAAGGAAATAAGATGAGGTTTTGTCTGTCTATAAATGGTTGTGCCTTTCTGTTATATCACCTAAAGTTACAAAAGTTACAAAAGTAAGAATGAGGCCAATAAAATGTTCAATCTTGATACAGATAACCTACCAATTGTGTTATATTTGTTAACTTTCCATAGTTTCTTATAAATAAACAAACAAAATTTGTAATAACAGTGTTGTTGAAGGGACTGCATGATATACCCCTGCTTAGTGGGTGTTCATAATATTTTGCTGACAATCAGCTGTGAAGAGTAAAGCTTCATAACATCCACATCAATATCTTGCCATTTGTTCTCCCCATGTCTGATCATTAAAGACAAAAGAGAAACAGCAAGGGTGCAGAGGTTTGGTTTGAGGGTTTTGTAGCTGTTTTATTCAGCTTTCAATCACAGATATCACAAGTCTGTGATCAAAAACTTATTAACTTTCTTGGTTTGTGATTAAAGTGCTCTTTCATGTGGCTATATTCCCTTATGCCTGTCACTTCAGTTGTATTTATATACTACAGAAAAATTATTAAAATTCATACCTAAGTGCCTTAACTTTGGTAAGTCTGACCCGGAAAACTACTGTGTTATATCAAGTTTTCTCTTGCTAGCTTTGTCTTACTGCTTGAACAATTGATATTTTCTTCCTTTTTCATATGACTTTGTTGTCAACATTATTCCTCCTGAGAATGCCCTCATAAAAATCAGCAAAAATATATTCAAAGAGTAGGTCAGAACTTTGGTGTCTATCAGAATGTTTTCTTCAGGCTCTCCCCATTCCCATTGTTCTACAATGTTTTTTTGGTTTTTTTTTTTCCTGGAAGAAAGCTTTGTTCCTCTCATCACAGTTGACTTCAATTTGTCTTACTGCTTGTTTTTGTTAACAGTTTTATCTAGCAAACTGACTGGCTTTAGTATACACATGAAAAGCCTAGTGGAGGTCTTCTTTTATGTTTTAGACCACTCAAAATTTCATGCGTGCTAGACAGAAATGCAGAAGCCAAAACTTTTCAACAAATGATGGCTTGCAGTGCAGAAATCCTTTCTCTCCTTCCAAACATAAGGGGCTGAGAATGTCAAGATCCTATTCTTATGAAAGTGAATTGTACTTGACCTGAACCTCTAAAAAATGTGATGTACATTTTTAGGCCTACAAGACACATTCTGTTGGTGTTTATAACTATTATAAATTTGATAGGTGAAGTTTTATTAAGCCAACAGCATTTATTGCATACATAAATGTGTCAGTTTCAAGTTTCCATTACTTCCTTTCTTATGTTTTCTGTTTTATTTTTTGGGGTTTTTTAATACATATTTCAGAGGAACATTTTTTTGTTAAATAGTAACATGAAGTCATTCTGTTCTGTGTATACTCCACTGCTGCTAATGTTTGTTTCCTTACACTATGTGAGACTTGCTGAAACCAATCTCAAAGTGCCAGGGATGAAAAAAAGTCAGCAAAGGATCAGAAAATAAATTCTTGACAAACAGTAACCCTAAATCCTGGGGCTTATTTTATTCCAACAATCTCTGATAAACAGTAGTATCAGAACAGAAAACCTGATCTGAGAGGGAATAAAATTTACTTCATGTGTTACGCATACAGATAGTCACAGTAGGCTTTACCCAATCCAGCTTCAGCCATCTAAAGCATAAATTTAAAGTCATAAGATGTTACCAAGCTGATTTGACACAGAAAGTTATAGAAGATTTAACTTTCCATACCATTAGATTAATTACCCTTTGGA
Source organism: Prinia subflava (assembly GCF_021018805.1). Lineage (NCBI taxonomy): Eukaryota > Metazoa > Chordata > Aves > Passeriformes > Cisticolidae > Prinia > Prinia subflava. Next base: position 64,198,992 of record NC_086249.1, read on the forward strand.
AGCACCAGTCTATACTGACTAGGAAGAAAATCTGAACAAGCTGCCTTGTACTCTAAAATCTTCTCTTAGAGAGCTGTAATAATAGTAAATACTTATTTGTAAAGAGAGCATAAGTAGTATAGCTGCTGTAAAATCCATGGAGCTATCTGATTTTACAGCAGCTGTAGAAAAATCTTCCTCCTCCTAATCCTTTTACATCTTTAGGCTTGTTATAATAGTAAACTGAAGCACTGTAAACTCTAAATTATAAACTGTAGTTGATAAGAAAGAATGCAAAGATCTCCTGGGAGATATGACTAAAGCAACTGTAAATATAACAACTGGAAAAACTTAAAACTATTTAGTAAGAAGTCTTTGTACACAAAACTTGTAAATTGCTTACAGGTAACACAGGTAAATTTTTCTCATATTTCAAATGGATAAAATAGACTGAATAAATAAAGAACAATTGTACCATACAATTTAGTCTCTTTGGATCTCTATCAAACTGCCTCCTTCTTCCCAGTCTTACTTCTGTGCAAGCTATCAGAGATTATTTTCAGTACATAAAGATTTGATATTTGAGATGCTAAAATTTTACTGGTATTTTTTCAGAATGGTAATTTTTAAAGTACTTGTTCTGCTGGTTCAAAACAGGAAAGAGTTAACTTTCTTCACAGCAGACCATATGGTGCTGTGTTTTGGACCTTTGGAATGTTGCTAGCACATCAATGTTTTGGTCATTGATAAAGAATTTTTGTAGTGTCAAATGTTTCACTTTCCCTCCCTGCAACTCTGTTTCCTGGGTGAACAGACTGAGGGTGTGTTTTCATTTCAGCCAGGACAGAGATAATTTTGTCACAGTTACCATGAGGGGAGAGGAGCTTGGAGGCGTGTGGATATGTATAGGGTGTTATTCTCTACCATGTCCCTTTCTCAGCAGTAGAGGTGGGGAGGAAGGGAAGAGGCTGCTTGGACTTTAATTTCCAGCTGGTTTTAAACCACAACACGACAATCAAGAAGCTGGTAGAGGACACAGATGGAAAAGTTGACACAAATGGGACAAAGCAACAGTCCACATCACAAGGTGTGATATTTAGCAATAAAAACTCCATATAAGGGAAGATCCTTGTTTTCCAAAGAGGAAATTATGAAGAGGCTGTCTAGTCATCACTTTGCTTGTGGGAGGTGCTGAGTGATTTTTAAGGTTTTTATTTGCATTAGTTGTTTGAGTTTTCTGTTTTATTTCCTCTTCCCTCCACTTAGTAATCTGTATCTTGATCCATAAGCTTTTCTACTTTTGCTCCTTCTGTTCTCTCCACCATCCTGCTGATGATGAGGAGAGTGAGCAAGAAGTTTTATGGCTGCTCAGTTGCTGACTGCGGTCAGCTCACCCCACTTCCAAAATCATTTTGTTCATTCAGTGGTTTATAGCTTACATGAATCTCTACTCTTTCGGAACTGAGTTCAAATGTTGTCATCACTACCAAAAGAATGCACTGAAAATCATACATCAAAATAATGGCAATTAAAAAAAAATATGCAGAAGTGAGAGAAGAAATTAAAAAAAAAAAACAAAAACAAAAAACAACAAACCCAGAGTTGTGATTTAGTCTGTCTAAATTTTCAAGTCTGGAAGCAGAATTTTAGTAATTTAACTCTAACTTCTTTATTTCTTCTTAAGAAACAAAACGGAAAAATCAAAATACAAAGTCACTTAAAAACAGAGCAAAGAGTTTCTGTAACACTCCCAGTACTTCTTAAGGGTTCTGTCTTTTCTCCATGAAGAAATTACTTTGTTGATAAACTTGACTAGTTTGTAGAGTGTCTACATTCAAGCCAGAGATATCCAGAGGTCTCTTTTATCCATGTCCTTCTGTGATTCTGTTATACAATTAAAATAGAAGATACAGATCAATTTTTAACATAAAGAACTTTACATTTATCACAATATTGTGATGTACTTCCCTGACATTTTTTCAAAGTTCTATCTTTGAAATACATTTACTGAGACAACTTGAAGCTTTGGAATTTGCAACTACTACTACATGTAATTTGCAATGTAATTTGCAACTGAGAACAGAAAATGAGAGAAGTGGCAGATTTAAAGTGTTAAAGATTTTCTTAAGTGATTGTAAGTTTTTAAAATATTTAGAGGTAACCTTAAGAAGCATGACCTGATGCTGGTTAAAGAATTAATAGTTATTTAGTGTCATGTGGTTATTATAAGCACATATATATTAATTAGATCCTGGTGCTGATTCCATAATGGGCTAAATATTCTGGCTGCTCCTGCTGAAGTCATATATATATCGGCAGTGTCAAGGTCAAACTGAAATAAAGGACCTCAGGACCTAAGCATAGAAAATGCCTGGAGTTAGCTGATCACATTTAGAATTAACAAAGTGATACATCTTCTAAATTAATCTATTAAATATAAAGCATCTGCTTGTGTTAGGCTGAGCCATCCAGTAACAGATCTGGTTCTATTCATCTTTGTCAAAATGAGCTGCTTTTGCTGGCAGACCCCGGAGAGACACCCCCATTTTTCCAGCTGTGCTAACATTAGTGATTAACCCAGGATCCAGGTAACTCTTTACCTGGAGTCTTTTGTTTTCTCCTCAGGATTCAGCTGTTTTCCAAAGTTATTTTTAATTCAAACAGCTGTTTAGTCACAAAAAGAGCAGAGTCAAACACAGAGTAACAAGCTGTGTGTAGAGGCAGAAGCTCAGCCATAGCACCAGGCTAACTTGCCTTCGAGGCTTTCCCATTGGAGCTGACAAGCACCTGGCTAGTGACAGGCTGGTCTGTAACACTGCATGAGCTTGCTTGTTTCAGTTTGCAAATTGCCACGTAAACATGGGTAAAGTAAAACAGAGCAAATTGTTGCTGAATCTTGTCTGTCACATTTTGTCTCTCCGTGGATTCACAGTGCTGATAAATAAACTGAAACTTTTAGGGTTCTCACAAAACAAATAAATGTTTGGTCCTACAACACTTTTCCCCATCTCCTTCAAAATGGCATCACCCTCAGAAAGCAGAATTCCATACCCAAAAATTACATTGACTTTTGTAATTGCTAGAATTTCAATCATAATGTTAGCAGCAAATAATATAAAATAAATTCTATTTCCTTTTAGATGGATACAAGGATGGATGAACCCTTTTAGATGGATTCAGACTAAAAGACAATAGGTTTAGATTAGATATTAGGAAAAAAGTCTTTCCTGTGTAAGTAGTGAGGCACTGGAACAGTCTGTCTGAGAAGTTATGTATGTCCCAACCCTTAGAGGTGTTCAAGGCCAGGCTGGATGAAGCTCTCAGCAACTTGGTCTAGTAAAAGGTGTCCTTTCTCATGACAGGAGAGTTGGAATGAGATGATGTTTAAGGTCCCTTCTAACCCAAACCATTCTATGGTTTTATGAATATAAGACAAAACCTCCCTGTTTGTAATCTCAGCTTTTCTGTGATACGTGGAATTGTTAAGTCCCATGAGTCAATCGTGATTCTTGTCCTGATTCAGTAAAGTTCTTAAACATGCAAATTTTGTGCATTATTCAAATTAGATATTTGTGTATTTTTTAATATTTTCTATGTGCTTTATAGGGCAGAAGTGAAGCTAAAGTTGTACAGAAAAGAGTGTTCATGAGCAACAGTGTTCATGTGGAGCACACAGTATACAGGTGGCAAAGCTATCCTTTCCCATCCTTATCCTATCCTCCACCTTCTTGAAAATTAATGTAGCTTGCATTGTTTCCTATAAGAGGCTGAATTCCTTTGAATTGTTTTTGAAATTTAGTCTTTGTTAATTGTACATCTAAATACTCTAATTTAAGTACTAGCTAGTGCAGTTAATAAAGCTAATAAAGATATATATTTTGCCTCAAGCAGGTCATGTAGAAGAAAAGCTTAAACAAATTTCACTTCTAAGGAGAAAAGTAACTTAGTTTTACAACTTCTGTTGCAGACAAAGACACAATCATGACAAAAAAGCAGTAAATATCTTTGAATAAAAGAAGCAGATAATTTCTAGCATGAGCCTTGGCATATATCACAGTATTAAAATATATCTTCATCTAATTGATTCAAACTTCTGTTTTAGAAAGGCATTCATCAAAGCACCTTTCAATAGCAATTATAGGTATTTATGGGTTCTGTAAGCTTCAGATATAGCTGACAGCCAAGTCATGAGCCAATAGTTTTTGAATTCCTGCATATTAATGAAACTGCATAAATACTTGAACCTATACACAGAAACTAATAAAGAGTAAATTAACACCAGCATTTTTTATCTGTGATACATATGGTATTTATTCAGATAGTAGTTACTGCAAAATATCTTGTGTTTTCCAGTTATTTAGAAAAGTTGTATTTGAGATTATCAGAAAGATCCTGATAAAAAGATTTGCTAGACACTTATCTGTAACTCAGGGAGAAACAGAAAGTAGTATAGCACTTAGTTATACATTTTCTTTTTCTCTGTATGACGTTTTTCCATGGAACATTAGTTTTCCTATCTTGGTTTTTATTTAGACTACCCACTTGGCAATTCAGGAATTTGTGCTTTTAGCTGAATGTCACAGTTACACTACACTAAACAAGTTTTAGTGTTTTATCCTTTAACATTTTTTCACACACTCTAATGCTTATATTCCAAATGTTGCCATGTTCTGCTCCATAATTGTTAGTCTTCATATGTGCAGGTGTGTCCATGAGAAGCAAGCACCTTGCCTCAGTCACTGATCTCATTTTGCTTTTCATTCTGGCTACACTGGGGTGCATGAAACCTTGAGCTGTATGAGGACTTTATGCAGAATTGTCTATCATCCTCAAAGGAAGATGAAAGTAAATTTTACTTAGGTGAATTCTTTTTAAATCTGCCCTATGGCTGCTTTGTATTTTTTTTTTTTTCCTTCCCAATGTTCACTATTTTTCTTCCTATTAGCATATTTAGGTGACAATGCTTTTGGGCTGACTATAACTCAGTACTTGTATTCCTTCTGTATGCAGCTGGTTTCATTTTGATATTCAAAGCAACAAATTATGTTAATTTCTTCAGTAACTTATCCCACTCAAATTAATTTTACTGTTCCATGTTGTGAACAGCAGGAGCGTGATCCCTCAGCTAGCAGAGGTTGGGAAAATATAGTGTTATTTAAGTGCAAATGGTAATTCATTTTTTTCCATTTTATTTCATTTCATTTGGTTTGGACTTATGGCTAAAGGCAAACAACATTCTGTCTTACTTACCAAGAAACCAGATAATATATTCAAACAACCATTTTAGAAAATATTTTCTGTCCTTTGTTTGCTGTAAACAAATCAGGATATTGACACTACGGATGTTGTTGATACTTACATCTCCATCAGAAGTAGGCATATTGTACCTGTGCAAACACTCAAGGAACTAACTAAGATCATGCCATTAAAATTGACAGCACATAAATTCATAATGTCATAGAGCTATAGATTTCCATTCACAAAAATGAACTTATGGAGGTGAATTTGACCAACTTGCTCTCATTAAATGCTCACCTCTAAGCTTCTGTATTTAGATACCTACAGCTTGGAGTTGAACTGTCAATGAGTCTGGATTTAAAATTATTCCAGTCTGGTTTTTTTCATTGATTTGAGTTGTATTGGACAAATACAATGTAAGACTACTTCTGAGTCTGACTGAATAATTTAGATCCTATTCAGCGGCACCTAGCTCTTCTAAAAGCATCTCTTTGTGATTTTGGACTCCCTTTTGGCAAGCTAGGTGAGTAAGTATGTGAAATAATCAAGCAGGGTAAAAGCTCTAATACTGGTACTTCTTAAATAAACTCCAGTTAATCCAAAGCCACCACGGCTTGATCTGTGTCACTGTTAACTGAAGACAGATACCTGACATTGTGATTCTGTGACAATTCATTGTTCCAAAATGCCCTCCAAACCTTTTGTGGCAGTGCCATTTTTCATCAAATCCAAAAGCAATGAGCTGTGAGACCATGTAAATATATTTGCTTTTTGTAAGGAGAAAAGGGAGGAAGGTACAGATCTCCTGATTCCAAAATTAGTCACTGGACATATAGTGACCTTTGGAATCCCTTTGCTTCAGAGTATTGACAGGTCCTCTCTCTGTCACATGGGGACCAGTTCAAGTTAGCAAGCCAGACCTTGGTATCCCAGCTGACTTTCAACTCACAAAATCCATTCTCATAGGACTTACAGGTATTGTTATTTTAAAAATTCATTTATAATTCTTATTTCATGTAATCTCATTTTTCTCTCCCCCAATGCCATCATTGTCTATGTAGGAGTGTATATGCTCCACAGGTTCTTTGAAGAAGAAATTGTCTTTTAGCTCCTTAGTCTTGATATGGTATGACGTGTCTTTTCTTTGAAAAGTCTAGAGGAATATGCTAAGGCAAATTGAATCCAATTACTGCCACCTGCTTTTTTTTTTTTTTTTTTTTTTTTCTTGCTTACATGCTTCTCCAAAACATTGTGCATATATTCCAGGCATTTCTAATTTATTAGAACTATTATTTGTGGTACCAGTCTAAACTTGTCCTTGAATTTGTTACGGGAGGGTAGCTGTGAGGAGTAAATAGATTCTTACATTGTATTGCATGTAGTTTTTGCTTTCAGTGATGGAGTCCTTTGTCCTTAGAACCTAGTTTAAAACAGCTACAATATTCTTCACCAAAAAAAAATTTAGTAGGATTACAAGTAATTTTTATGCTAGAAGACCAGAAAATACATTTGGAAACTAATATCTAATTCTTTCTTGCATCACACATATTAATCAAAATTCATTTTAATTATCTCTAATTATGAAAATGCTGTAACCACATTTAATTGATTTGACACTTTGAGATCATTACCTAGGAAAAAATAACTGGGAGTCTGTTACTTAAATATTCCTTTTTTAATTTATATTTTATATTTCTTTATAGTAGGAAAGAAAACATTCTTTTTTCTTTGCTCTTCAGGAAATTTTTGTGTGTTTTTGACATTTTTCAATGATATTATCCTTCTTTCTCCAAAATTAATCTCATTAAAGTCAAGTTGTTCTTTTAATTTATTTAGTACAATTTTTTTCCATGTCAGCTGTTACTAATGACAAGACCAGCTCTAATATCAGTTTCAAATTTCTAGATGCTTGTAGTTTTTTAGAAGCAATTCCTTTTTCTGTGATAAACCTTCAATATTTGCTCTAAGATTAATGTTTTTATTATGAGTAAAATCAATATTGCTGTCTTGATCACATGTATTTATTACATATATAGGATACATAATAAATATCTAGAGAAATATAAGACTGAATAGTCAGTATGTATCTAGCTATAACTACTGAAAAGAGGCTTTTGTATTTTTTTCCTAACTTATCTTTTGTATAGTTCAAGGTAAAGGTCCCTATTAATGTTATTTTAATTATCTAACAATCATGACATCTAAAGAAAACATGGCCAGTACATTTCTTCCTTGAGAATACTTTAAGCTGTATCAATTTTGAGGGTAGTAGGAAGATGATTTATAGCCAAAATATCTGTTGTCTGAATATAATTTAGTACTAAAAGAATATTTTTTCTTTTTATTGAATACTGTAAATTTTTCAACCTGAGAAGAAATATATGATCACATTAAAAAATAACAAAAAATTTCAATCACACAAAAATTAAAAAAATATCTGGAAATGTTCTAAATAACTATTTTGAAACAACCTTTCTGACACAAATATTGATGTCAGCATTGCATGTGAAAAAAATGGTTACATGACTGAAATCCAGAGAAAATTTTAGTCATACATAGTCATTACTAGTGGGAATTAAGTTAAAATTTTTTTTCCTGATTTTATTAATTGTGAATCAGGCATTTAACGAAGCTAAAAGAGTTGGTGACGAGCCATGAAATTAAAGCAACATAGTATAGTTCTATAGCATAGTTATAAACCAAAAGACCCCAACCAACCCATCAACCTTTTTCACATTAAGACATAGGTGGTGACATTCATTCTTATTTACAATTAGTTGCCAAAAGAAACCAGTGATCCATGTGAAGGTCATGTTGAAATAAAGAGCTCAAACTGTCATCATAGATTTTTTTTTTAATTTAATGGCTTTTCAGAGAATAAATCAGGTACTATTTTGTTATTACCCATGTAGAAAAAATTAGCAAAATTCTGATGAAGTTTAGACTTCAATGAATTATGTAAAATAATTCTTTCAGGGAAACAAAGGCAGAGCTACCAGCCTGTTTCAAGAGTGAATATTTTTTCAATATTCTAGGCTAGGTACATGGGCAAAGAAATCCTAAAACTCAATAGTGTGTTATTTAAAATAAATAAATAGATAGATAAATAAATAACATGATAAGTAGGGAAAATTTTTCAAGTTTTATAGAACTCAATCTTTTTTACCAGCAAAAATTTATAGGAAAATACTATCATATTTCAAGTCAGCCTTTATTGGGCATATCTAAGTTGGGTGTTCAAGCTCAAGGTCACTAAAAGGATTCAGTTTTGCTTTTTTTTTTTTTTTTTTTAAATAACAGTGGAAAAGTAGACCAACACATATTTTTGGCTATAGTAAGAAGTGTATTCTTGACAAGAACTATTTTGTAGTTAAATTTACTGTTTCACAGTTATTTTTATGTTTTATCAATATAAGATAAAAATCTTTCCTGTTGCAAACACTGTATGTGACTAAACAACAGATAACATTTTTGGACATTAATCTCTTTCTTACTGAGAGATGATCTAATTTGCTTATAAATTGAATATAAAATTACAATCCGTAATACTGCAGCCCTTTTTTTGTTTGTTTTGTAATTGTCTAACAGACAAAACTCTTCAGAAAGGAAAATATTGAAAACTTTCAAGCATTAGGGTAGATTGAAATGGATTTGAATGTTAATCAAGCTGATCTCAAAAGATAGATTTTTTTCCATTTCTTATTATCAAGGTAATACATGGTCTTTCAATGTCTAAAAACTGGGGATTCAGCTGCTTTGACACTAGAAGTTTTGTATTATGTAATGAAGTATCTACAGTGGATTGAACCTGGTTGGCTGCCATATGCCCACCAAGGACCTTTATAACTCCCTCTTCATAAACAGGATAAGGGGAAATATACAACAAAAGTCCTATGGATTAGGATAAGGAAGGGAGTGTCTGTAGTGATAACACAAAGAGTAATGGGTACAAATTGAAAGAGGAGACTGTTTTTATAATAATAGGAAGAAATTCTTTACTGTGAGGCTGTTGAGATATTCACATAGGTTGCCCATGGAGGTTGTGGATGCCCCAACACTGGCAGTGTTCATAGCCAGGTTGGATCAGGCCTTGAGCAACCACGTCTGGTGGAGAGTGTTCCTATCACTAGAAAAAATAACTTTTCACCTCAGAAACACAGATCTCTTGTAGAATCTCAAAGAAGAAACAGCATTTGTAATATCTGGCAGATGGAACTTAGTCTTAATCAAGAAATAAAATTTAAAATAAATTATGACGTTTCCTTCTTCCTTTGTACTTCATAACTTACAACACTTGTTTTCTTATGTCTTTATATTGTGAGATGATTTTTGAAATGCTGCAGACATTTAACATGCTTTGGATGTAACAGTCTCTATTGTTATAAAGCAGAAACTGTAAATCACAACAAAAACATTAATGCAAAGTCTGGATCAAATGGCAAAAACAAATCATCTTCAAAAACATTTTTGTCACTCCTATTCTTCAGTTTTCATTAAGTCCACTGAAGTTTTAAGTACAATCTTTTGCAAGTGAAAGCTGTATTTTGCCAAGTTTTAACTTTTGAAGGTGATCAGACTTCCTGGAAACGTTAAACTGTGCTACAGCTGAATTGACTGGTTTTCAAGGATGAATGGAAATCATAGACTTTATGCACTTACTTATTAGATTCTCTTTTGTTTAGATATGGAATGTGACTGAAAATTTTAATTTTCTTAGTTTATTTACTTTATCATTAGATTAAAATGTAAAATGTAATGTTTTGAGTTTTCCGTGGTATGACCTAAACAGTGTTATAATGAAGAATGTACTGCATTTTTCATGAACAAATCAATTATCAAAGACTCATTGATTCAGAGAGGGGTTTAGGTTGGAAAACACTTTAAATATCACTCAGTTGCAATGCCTCTGCTATGGGCAGGGAGACTTACACTAGACCAAGTTACACAAAGCCCCATCCAGCCTGGTCTTGAAACCTCCAGGGATGGGGCATTCACAACTTCTATGGGCAACCTGTTCCAGTGCCTCTCCACTATCACCATAATGAAATTCTTCCTTATATCTAATCTAAACTACCTTCTTTCAGTTTAGGGCCATTCCCCCTTGTTTCACTACATACTCTTGTAAAAAGTCACTCTGCAGCCTTTTAAGTCCCTTTTAGGTGCTGGAAGGTAGCTTCTCCTCTCCAACTTGAATGACTTTCTCCACAGTAGAGGCAATTCCAAGCTGTGATCAAATTTGTGGCCCTTCTCTGGACTCGTTTCAACAGGTCAAAGCCTTGATTTCATTGGGAGCTCAAGAGCTGAATGAAGCATCCCATAATGTAATTCCTATTTTGGAGAAGTTTAAGATACATCTTTTAGTGAAAAACTTTTAGTGTATAGGGGTCCTCACTATGAACCAAAAACATATGACGGGAATACCCATAATGTAACTATGGCAACAGAAAAATTTTTCTGAACGTAATTGGATTTTCAGTTAGTGCATTTCCTTCAGCTGGGAGAAGAGCTGAAAAGTGCAGTGACAATGACACATGACTTGTAAGACTAAACAAAAAAGAAGTTGATGAAAGAGGACTCGATGCTTGTTTGAGGTTTTCTCTTGACTTCATGAAAATTAGAGACAAAAACAAACACAAAAATGTTTGAATATTTTGTGTAGTATATTTAAATTCATTGGAAGAAAATCTCTTGACTTAATTAGTACAAAGAAAGAATGGTGATTTTAAACTAATTTAGCACATCCTTTTCCCAATGTACTTGTTTCTCAGACTTGCTCTAGATAAATATTGTCTAGATGTGTTAAAAATGTGTTTCATTAAATATTCCTATTTTAATTTTTTTGTTATATTTGGATTGTTGTAAAATCTTACATGTTGTAAAATCTTCATGAGAAACACTTGCTTGGCCTATGCACATATTTGCCTTATTCATTCATTGTAGAGAGTAGGATGACTAAAAACAAAAATGTAAGGAAGAAAAAAACCTTACTATGTAATTTGTTTAGAAAAAAAGGGGAAAAGAAAGAGGAACAAAAAGAAACCTTATTATTTAACACTTGCTTGCAGATTTTAACTTTCTAATAATGTACAGGGAACATTCTCAATTATATACATATTATTATATCTAGCAATTTCACTAAATTATTTGTGAGGAAAAAAATTGATCAGAAATCATGATTGAAACACTAAAATTCAGGAATCCCTATTGTTTATGAAACTGGAAAAAATTTAAAAGAGAAAAATATATTTTTGCTACTTGCTTCCTACTCTGAGAATTTTCATAGCTATATTCATGTTGAGGAAGACAGGTTTTGGTCATCATAAACACTTGAAAAACTCTTCATGGGAACTTCCTGCATTTTCAAGACACACTTTAATTTTCACTTACTTTGCAAATATCTAGGTGGCTAGGATAAATGTCTAGTTCTTAGTTGATATAATTATAAATCATTATTTTTCTCTGATGGTACTATGCTATTAGTTTGACATAGGTATATAAAAATTTTGAAAGCCAAATACTTAAAATGGGAACTTAGCTTACATTCTTCCTATATAGATGTATATTATTCAATTATGTTTTCATTTGTCAAGTATTTGTCAAATTTTTAATTGTTAATAGACAACACATTTTTTTGTCATTTCTGTTAAACAGCTATTGCAAACCAGAAACTCAGGTAATTCTTCATTTTTTCAGAGAATGATGAGTGTCATCAAAGAGACAAGGTGTTCTAGAATTTAATAAATACCACCCCTTGTCTCATTTTTTAGGGACCTATAGAACATTCTAAAAGAAACTCTCCTCCCTTATATTCCAAAGGAGAGAAAATAATACCTAGATAATTGACAAAATTTTCCATTACTGGCTGAGACTTTGCAGAAAATTGAACAAGTGAAATAATGCATAATTACAGGTCAAAAGCTATATGATATCCGAGATCTCTAACTGCCTCAGACAATCCTATTTCATTTTCAGGTTTCATCCCAGTTTTTTCTGTATGTGATTTTACAAGAATAGCAGCATCCCTGTAGTTGGATTTTTTTGGGTGATGCTTTAAAGCACTCTCATTCTAAAATATGACAGAAAAAATGGCATAAAAGATTAGATGTCAAATTTCTCTTAGTGGTTACACAAAATACAGTCTCACTCCAGTTATATTTAAAACAATCAATAATAAATTATGTATCAGCAAATATAAAGATATGTATTTTTCATTTTTGTTTTCCTATATGCAAATAAATAGCTGGCCCAAAAAGCCAGTGTTGCTTTCTACTCTTCATTCATCTCAAATAGCTTTTACTCATATTTTACTCATGTTGCAAGTTTTAAAATGTTCTGAACTCCTGATTTAAGAGTTGACTTGCAGCATCCTTTATGTCAGTTATTGAGTGTGGGTTTCCATGGAACCAGAAATGGAAAATTCATAAACTCAAATGAACAGACAAAGGTTTGGATTCAGTTCAAATCACTACCCAATTACAGAAAAATTGGCTGTTGCTCCCTTAGTGCTGAATCCATCGACATCAGAGCTCAGTACAGTCTTTGTGTCTTAAGTAGAGTCAAGGTCAGTCTCCCAAAGGAAGACAAGTGCTTTTTGTCTTCCAAATGCACATGTGGGAATGCTTGGACACCAAGAGTTTGGTGATTTGTAATTGGAGGTAACTAGAAAATGTAACTGACTTTTACTGTAGGTAGAGCTTGAATTGCTGATTGAGACGAGGTGAGTTTTGGGTTGATTAGCAACAATTTCAGCAGACAAGACTTGGCTAATTGTTAGCACTTCACTTTCAAATCCAAGACACTAGCACACCACTCTGGTCTCTGAGGCCTTCTCTGGTAAGGTCACACCCAGACTCACAGAGATGATTAAGTGAAGGCTGAGGGTGTTTGTACTCTTTTAACGTAGAGAAGAGAGGGCTTGGAGGAGGGAGATCTCGTCAATGTATATAAATACCTGAATTATCTGCGTTAAGGGCCTGGAGAATTACTCCACAGGTTTGCAGATGACACTAAACTGTGATGAGTAACTGAATATGATTCCTGAAAACGTCAGATGAATCAGAAATTTATGGTATATTCGCTTTCACATATCTTTAGGAACTTTGCTGATGAGATCCATGCCTTGGTAGCCACAGGAACCAAATGTGATACAGTAGCAAAGGCTACTGTTCACTGAGAATAGTTCACATGGCTGTGATAATGCTGTTAGTGAAGGATGCATTTATCTGTTGAAGAGTAATCTTTATTGCAAAGCTGGTGTTGTGCCAACAATATCAGCTTAAACAACATGTCCAAGATGAAATTGAAAAATAACTCAGAAATAGAAAATAAACAGTTCAGAGTAGAAAATAAGAGTAGTTAATAGCACAACAGTTCATATATTAATGACTGTTTGTTTGCAAAGCTGGAATGTGAAATCACTTTCAAAGAAATAAAACTCCTGACAGAGCTATAAACTGTAATTTTATGTTTAACAAACACCTGTAATTAAGGTAAGAGAAGGATATGAGTTATGATGTGAGACACTCAGAACATAGGAAACTCTCATTTGTTCAACCCTACCCACTAGTGTCTAAAAGAACATTAAAAATTTGAAAACAAACTATTGAAATACCAGGAATGATACCTACAGTTGAGCAGATGCTAGGATGCATTTCAATAATTATTTAACTTGTAGTCTTTTGTTTCCCCTGTCAGCTAATTGCTGACCTTCCCTCTGGTTAAATTACCCTTTTTTTTTTCATTAAGACTGTCTAGCTGTATAGACAACAAGATGCATCTGGATGAAACTAATAGAAAAACAATCCCAGCTATGATCAAAGTCAAGTCCTGTTTTTGATGAATATTAAATAACACATTTCAGGCAAAATTTAGAAAAAACCTTAGGTCTGTAATCTATTTCTTGCCCAGGTGAAAAGATAGTGAACATACATCCCTTTCTTATAAGGAACATCCCTGATTTCTGAGGGAATCAATTTGTCAGCCTTTTTTTGGACTAGCATAATTTGATTAATGAATTATGAAGTAGTAAAACTTTATTAAATATTTTTAAGAAAATACATAATTCAAATAATTAAACTAATTTTCTAATGAAAAAATCTAACCATAATTCCCCAAAAGCAAAGAGTCAAGCAAAAAGTGTTTTTTTTTCTTTTGTTCTTCATGTCATCCATGCTACCAACATACATCTAATAGCAAAAGATAATTAAGAAAAGGTTTCAGAATACTAAGATGATCAGGATGTGGTACTCAAAACTATTTTTGACATTAGAACCTCAAAATCATCATGAAAAGTCCTCAAAATAACTTGCTAAGTTTAAAATAGTAGGCAAAAATAGAAAAAATTAACCCAATCTTCTCACCCTCTGTACCACAGCACTGAGCTACCCTTTAGTATGCCATAAATATGTACTTGTAAATGAATGTCAGTTAGTTGCAACATTAGCAGATATTTTTAATCTGGCTCACTGAGTTGGGTTACTGAAGCATATTACTGGAAATATTTTCATCAGATTTACTCCCATATGCCACTGATTTCTTCAGTCTACAAGCATGTCACATAGTTCCTGGGTATGCTGATTTATCCATCTTTGCTAAAATTTTATCCATGTGTCTAGTGGCATTACACACAAAAGTGAAAATATTTCTTCTAGAAATGTTCGTCCTGGCTTAATGTACTACAAAAGCATACTAAATTATCAAAACACTAGCATGTCATGAATGTTGCGAAAGCTAATTAATTAAAGTTCATAGAGTACTATTATTTCTTAAAAGTGGTTATTATTCTTATCTTCTCCTAGTTAAGGACTCCCTTACAAAAAAAGCCAATTATTTCAGTTAAAACTAAAGGTAAAATCTCACTTGAAATTGTAGTAATTTGTGAGTTTTAATTTGTACATATCAATATAATTTGTATAGAATATAAGAATTAGGAAAGTAACCAAACTGGAAATGAGAAGGTTTAGTCCCCACCAGTATTTCTATATTAGTATGCTAAGCCTTTAAAATAAGATATCTATGTTTTACATGAATTTAACAACATAAAATATTTACACAAGGGAAATTAATAAATATTTACTTATCTGTGTTCCAGACAAGATAAAGGAGCAGAGCAATTAATGAACTGCTTTGCTTAATAATAAAGTGAATTTTTCAGAGGAAGAAGAATCACACTTGTCACAGTAAAAGCCCTCTAGTTTGTCTTTAGACAAACAGATATATAAATGGGGTGAATAAATTTACAATTGAAACAAACAAGTTTTTTAAAAATTTCTGCAGTGATATTCAAGAATAATTAAATTTGATAGTGACAAGCACCAGCCTTCAATAAACGTGTGACAGGGATTGTTAATGTGATAGCACAGAGGAGAGGAATCCTCTGGGTTCTGTGCTTATATGGATGATGCTCCTGTTTCAAATATATTTCCTGAAGAACTTTTGAGAATTATCTAAGCATCACATGGGTGAGGTTTTCAATAATAAAAAGGACAATTATGTTCCCATGTAGAAATTAACATTTCTTTATGTATATTAGTTTTAGACCTAGTGGAAAGATGAGAAGAAGAGAAATCAATGTAATGTTAGAACTTCGTAGAGTTTTAACTAGAATTAAAAAGAAATAGTTGAAAGTTTGTTAAGGAATAGGATTAGCTTCTGACTTCACCCCTCAACAAAAGCCTAGCAAACTGACAGAAGGACAGACTTTTAGATGAGGTTTGTTCTTCCGAACACACATGAACTTTTCCAAGGGAAAAAAGCTCATGTCTTAGGTACATTCCTTTGACTAAGCATGCATGCATTTTGGGAAGGTGGGGAAAACAAACAAACAAACAAACAAGTAAATAAATCTATAAATCTATAAATCTATAAATCTATAAATCTATAAATCTATAAATCTATAAATCTATAAATATATAAATCTATAAATATATAAATATATAAATAAAGTATCTTTTTTTCTCAGCATGCTACAATCCATTGAATCAAATCTCTGAAGAGTTGCCATGTATTCCCATTAGGACCTTTCCAGATTCCCATTAGGACCTTTCTAGATTTGCTTGCTTGAAGAGTAGCAAAAGAAGTATTCTCTTCTCATTGCCAGTGGTCAATTGATTAAGCCACTTTCCTAGATTTAGGAGATACGAGTCAATTTTTCTTAATAAGATTCTACCGGATAAGAATGCAGAAGGCTTTGGTTAAAAATTTATGTAAATGTGAATAGCTGCTGCCATCCCTCTGGTAGCACCTCTGCATTTGGCTATTTGTCCATGATAATCTGATTTAGGAGAATATAATTTATGTTAGTACCCGGAGTGAGAGAGAAGCTATCACTTTCATAACAGTTTCTGAGAATATAGTAAAAAGTAGTTAGTAGAAATTTAGATAAGGTGGCATTCCACTTCTCATGTGGTACTAGTAAAACCTTAATTTTATTTTATTGAGAAAGAGAGGAAATAATATTGTGTCACCTGCACTAATAGGATATTGTGTCAAGCTATAGTTGGTTAGGATAGTGGGATCCCTTATTTCAACATAAAAGAAAATCCTCATCTTTAAAAGGCAGAAATTACTGTACTCTTAGGTACAGATATTAAGGCATTATTTAAAACATTCTTGATAATGTGGTATGGCTTTACACTCAGTCGAGTTTTAAGGTATGGAATTGACAGAACTTTAACTTGGAGTATTAAGGAAATACCTTCTGTACAGGACTTCTATTGCAAACTCAGATCTATGAATATGAATTGCTTGATGTCAAAGTTTAGGTTTTAATATATTTCTCTCTTTTTCTGTTAAATGACACTATACCTTTGGTGGTTTGTTCATTTATGAAAGAAAAAAGTAATAACAAAAAAAGGAAAGTAAATGAACAAATTTTTAAGCAATCATATGATTTAGGTTTATTTTTTCTTCTGATTCCAACACATGGACAAACTGCTGTCAGCAAGTGCCAAGCTGCCTGATCATGGGTCTGACTAGCTGTTACATTTTTTGTCTGACGTGGTAGGCATCTTCTTGCATCAACTTCAGATGTCAGCAGCAATGAGGGCCCTTGTTTTTTCTGGAACTATAAAGTTGGAAAAGACCATCTGCTCAGCCTTCTGTTATCTGAACTCTTCCCTAGAAATAGTTTTCAAGAATATATTAAGAACTGCAAAGAAAGAGATAAAGCGTAAGATGTTGGTAAGATAATTTTAACCCTTTTCTTTCACTTTACGAGATATATATTTTGTTAGATATGCTGCAGCAATGAAAACCAAAAGCAAATTTTTGTAGTTCACAGCTATTTGGTTAATGCCATTGAATTATTCAGCACTACATTTTTTAACTTATAATTAAATGTTTTCTGTACAGTTTTAAATGTTATTGTAATATATCCAATAGTTAAGATTCTTTTGATGTTCTCTTCCCATACAAAGTTTGGAAAGTGTGTATTCAGCAGTAATCTTGGCCAGAACAAGAAATCTACTAAAACATGCCCAAAATAGCAACAGATGAGATGTATCTTATGGACTAAGTAATGAGTATAGATTACTTTTCTTTTACAAGGAAAATTACTCTGTACAAAAAATTTTCTTTTTTTTCTTAAAAAAAAAAAAAAGATCCACTCTACAACTGCCTGAAGTTTAGCTTAATACACATTTTTTTTATTCACACTTTGTGAGCTGTATGCCCTGTTCCAAATTCAGCAATGACAGCAGAACATAGAAGTTATCTAGCAGTGTACAGAACATTGGGATCCCAAATATGGATGGTACCAAATACTAAGTTAATTTTGAAAGCCAGCAAAGGAGAGTTCTCTTTTATGAGAGTAGCAACTACTATGAAAACATATTTAAATTTCAGTATTTATACAGACAGAAATCTGATAGATATCCTATTTAGAAGGTTTCACATCAAACAGAAATGAAGTCCATGAGAACATTTCCATTGTCTTGAATAAATCGTGGATCAGGATTTCCTTTCATTAGCCACTAACTACTTGGGAAGCACAAAATACCATAGCTGTAGAGCTATTTGTATTTTCAGTATGGTCTTAATGCAATGGTTTCTAACACTGAATTTTTTTTCTTCTTTTCTTTCTTATGAAAGCTATTATTACTTGGAAAAAGAGAAAAAAGTGTAATTACATTTTCCATAGAACAGAATTGGTTTGAAATGCACTGTCACAACAATTCATCTTGTAAACATTATGCTCATGCAATGGAAGCTTTTAAAAAATCATACATCAGCTCAGTGTTATATAGAGCATCTCCTGTTTTCCTTTGTTTTTCAGAATCAAACAAGACAGCTGGAAAGTTTTTCATAGTTTGTTTCATTAAGAAGACATATGACTGGTAATGTGCCAGCATAGTTTTATTCCCAGTTGATGAAAGAGCATTAGAAGCTATAATCAAGAAAAAAACCACATTGTGTTCAGTGCCTGGCTTTTTAATATTGTTTTAATGCAACTTTGCAAAGTAAACCTTGTAAGCTTTACTGAAAAAATTATAAATGACAATTTTTGATATTGTCATTTGAAAGTAATCCCTGCTTACTTTCCCAACCACAGTAATAAACTAGTTTAGTGACTTGAAAAATTAAGATTTTTGAGTAATTCTGATTCTAAAATTGACATCTTATTGAAAAAATTACCCATAAAACCCTCCTCAATTATCTTCAGTATTGGAATTAATATGAAAACAGGCTTTCACTGAGAAAATAGCAGATATTAATTTTAAAATTACAGTTTATTTATAATTATCCAAATAGTATATAATAATAGAACCCCTTCTTTAATTGTTATTGTTATTGTTATTGATTATTTTATTAAAAGCTGCTCAGAACAGAAGAGTCTTCTTTCTAATTTTCTAGTCCCAGATTGAGCAACTGGCCCCAAACAAAATTTTCCCAGAATCTTTTTAAACCCAAACACTTGGACACCCTTGCATATTTCCCTTCAGTAGGGCAAAGTAAGGATGGAAATCAGATCCTTAATTATGCCACCTCTGGGGTACACAGGATGAGGGATAGCCATTTATTATTTCTTTATTTCTTATGCGAGGTCAAGCCCACTGTGATCTGTTTGGAAGCAAAATCTCTGCGTGGCCCTTGAAGTTTGATTCTATATTCTGGTACTCCACTGCATGCTTGGGAATCTGCATTTGATGGTCATGGGGTGTTATAAACGTGGAATGGTTGATTCATGGTTAATTCATGTTCTTATGATAAATTAGAAATTTATAAAATTGTATAAAGTGATATCAAGTAAAAGTTTATGTTTTAAGAGATTTTGTAGCAGATGGTGAAACTGATCACCCTGAGACAGCCGGCGCCCCATTAATAAAAGAACAGAAGGACTTTTTCGGGAAAGCCCGCAGCCTTCTCAAGCACCCGGAGGGGACCTCCAGAGATAAGCTGGCACCAGCAACTCACACCTTGGGTGCCACGGACCATCAAGTCACATCTTCGATATCCCGACCACTCATCAACTATAAGGACCTATAGAAATTGGACATTAACATTTGAACTAAGAAAAGAACTCTTTTCTGCTTGGTCGGGGAGACTCCCGAATTTGTATAGCTAGTGGGGAAACAATGGGAAATATGGGGAAATATTGCTGAGGGCAGAATAAAGTGTATAAAAACCAAGCCCCGAACCGGGCTAATTTGTGAACCGTTGGGGGAGATAGCAGGCTGCCAGACCCCGTATCTCACGGTTTATCCTTAGCATTTCCCAGGAAAACTCTGTCAAGTTTCTCCGCTGTTGGTGGGTTATCGAAATTCTGTGATTTGATTTGTTATTAATAAACCAAATTATTATTTCAAATTGGAATATCTGATTGGCATTTATAACAATAATTTATAACATGGAGGAAAATGCCTGTCTCTGCTGATCTGTCTGGACCATTACTCCGCTGATCTCACACACAAACAATACGGATACAAGTACGGCTAATAAAAAGGGCTTTATTTTACTTATGCAACTGCATAAAATTTCTTGCTTCTCTTAGGCTTAAATTCTCAATTTTTATAGTCAATATTCTCCTCCAAAGTTTAGCATAATTGATCTACCCCATGATGACATCTCCCTTTTTCTTCTCTGTTTGGGGAAAAAAAAAAAAGGTTTTTTCAATGAGGAAGTTGTATGTCTATTGTTGTGTAAATGTCTAGGTTTTTATGTTGGGAACCAACATTAGGATTTATGTCTTTGGTATCTGATGCACTATATTTCTCTTCAAGGAGCTATGAAATTCTCTTTCTTCTCTGCAGTGGCTGTTACATATTCTTCAGTAAGGAATGCAGTGAGGAGTTCAGGAATTAATTTCCTGAATTTTACTTTTTACTTCAGGCTACACATTAAAATATGTAAAAAACCCCCAAAAGCAACCCAACACAACAGATGTTATATGTACAAGGCTTTTCTTTTTTCATTTTTTTTTGACTGCAGACAGTCCAGATATAAGAGAATTGCAACACTCTTAAGTGAAATAACTTTGACATGAAAAATTCTCAACATTTCTCTCAAGTAAACTCAAAGGATGTTCATAGTATATATACCTCATTTCAGATACACCTATTGTCCACTTAATTTTGTAAAAATAGTGATATTTTTATCAAATAAGATATATGATCAAAATAATGGAATAAATTGTGAATTTTGAATCATTAGAGTACATTTTCAAGGATAAACCTTAATTTTAATCTGTTCCTTATACAATAACATTTGAAATATGTAGTTTTTATTATTAACTACTTCCAACACCCAGAAATATTATGCAAGTGATGATGGCTATAGGTATGAATTTTGAAAGAGTAATAAGGCCAAAACAGGTCCATTTTTTGGGGGGGAAAGCATCAAGTGCATCTAATGTTGGGCATGCAATGGTCTCTGCTATTCAGGCAGAAGGATTTCAGAGGCCATACTTCTGGTTATCACGTTCCTTTTCTTGCATTTGGTTAAATATGTAGCAATCAAAGTTAATAAAATCAAACAATTCCTTCTTGTTACATCATCATCTTTATCCATTTGATGAATGTATCACTCTCAGATCCTCACAGCCTGCAGTCTTTTTCCAGTAAG
Organism: Prinia subflava; assembly: GCF_021018805.1. Taxonomy (NCBI): domain Eukaryota; kingdom Metazoa; phylum Chordata; class Aves; order Passeriformes; family Cisticolidae; genus Prinia; species Prinia subflava. Next base: position 64,220,268 of record NC_086249.1, read on the forward strand.
TTACATGCTAAGGAAAGATTTCAAAAACAGTTGTCAAAATTGTGCAGAAAAGTAACACAAAATTTCAGTACTATCTCTTGGAGAAATTGACTATCTCTACACATTTAGTCAGCTTTTAATTAAAAAATAAGAATTATCTTCTCAAAAAAACCCACCAAAACAATGAATGCAGTGGGGTATAACAATCATCTTATCAATTTTAATTATCCTAGTGCCTCACACTTATCTTTTCCTGGCACTGACATATCATTCTTGAACTGTACAGATCAACAGAAATGCTTTTTATACTGCTTTGTTACTCTCAGCTGCAGTCAATGTTTCTGTTTCCTTGGTAATATGTATCTTTATGTTTAAAAGTAAATGAAAAATTTATGAAGTTTCTTCCTGGTCATTGGTATATTTGAAATGAAAAATTCCCTATTAATTTCCAGTGAAATGCATTATCCTGGGGTCATGAATTGCATAAAAATTATGGAGGTATCAACACTTTTTCCTAGAAGTAGGTTCATAATTTTTCTTTAAATTCAAATCCCAACTAACTGTCCCCAAATGATGTAAAATTTATTGCATCAAGTTGGTCCTAGGCTTTATTTTGAGTTAAATGAGATTAAATTGTTAAAGAGTTTTCTGTTTCACTGGAATAGTTTGAACTTGTGAAGTAAATATTTTGAGTCATAAAAGCCCACTTCATTCCATTGCAGGCACATAAATAAAGCTGAACAAAATCAAACTAACAAACTTCAGCAATGTGAAGTCTGGCCTGTCTGGTGTCCATCTCCAGAGACCTTCAGTTTTCTTTCTCCTTGGGGACATCATATTCGCTAGAATAAACATTAAAATGGAATGTAATTATAATCTTGAACAGGGTTTACAAAAACGAAAATTTACTCTATTTGTGGGTTTCTATGAGCAGGTGGCTTCCTCTCCCCAGAATGTGTAATAGTGACAGGAAGAAATTGTATAGTTTGTGTATTTGGAGTTGCAAAATACAACCTTTTTCTGTTTGGAGATGGCTGTTCTGTGCTGACAGTTAGCCCAGGACACAGTGGCTAATTTACCATGGAACTGGAAGACCTTTGGGGAGTATTCAGATTAGCAGCCAATGAAAAATACAGACCATCAACATTTTTTAGAAGAGAAACTTAATATGGACAGAAGACAGGAAAAGTAACTATTGCTGTAGGCAAGAATTGTGTGCTTCTCCAATCTTCTCTTCCATTTTGTTGTTTTAGGTTAGTAAATAAAAAACAAAAACAAAAACAAACAAACAAAAAAACCAACAGAAAAAAGTGAACTCTATTTTTTTTCTGGAAAAACAGATACTAATTATGTAAGCCAACTTGACAGGCAAACCCACAGGATTTCTTACTTTAAATGGCAAAATTCAGATCAGGAAATTTCAAGGAAAATGGGAATAGAAACCTGTAAGATGTTGCACAGGAGAAACGACATCAACAGAACATTTTCTGCATTCTGAATACTAACTTGCCATATATTTTACAATGTCAAATGGGCAAAATGATTATGAGGATTACAACTTTCTCCTGACATTACTATCATATTGTTTCTTGATGGATAATCCTTTAGATGCCTTTATCAGTTATCAGTGTCAGAAATGTGACTTAATTCTTCTGTGTCCACTAGTGATATTATGTCTGATGTGTCATTGAGTCAGTGCTTTTAGTGATACCTCACGCAGAAACATCAGAATGAATGATATAATCAATACCACTCCAGATGAGCATTCACCCATAGACAAGAGAATTGGGTATTTATTTTGTGTTTAGTCTTCAGTTGTTTATTGACTTGTTTTAGGGTTTAGCAGGAAATCAGTGACTCAGGGGATACATAAAAACCCAGCTGTGATGGTACACTTTTCCTATGTCTGTGGAAGGGCTGAAAAAGAAACATGACTATGTGCAAGATTTTAATTACTTTCAAGAAGGCATATCCCAGAATGAGGCATGCTGTGAAACAAGCCACAAGAAGATTGTTACATTTATGAAACAGACTTAATTACTATTGCATATTGAAACCAAGTTCAGACAATTCAGCTACAATCTGATATTCATAACTGTATGGTTTTTAGTAAGCCTAGGATGTCTGAGATCAGAAAGAGTTTGGTAAGTCCTCGGCAAATGTGAAGTAAGCGCAGAGTATTGCAGGACACCTACTGTAACTGTTTCATGCCTGGATTTAAAAGTTGTAGTTATTATGGAATAAGAAGAAGGGTAGGGGTAAAATTATGGCAAAAAAATTTGATGTTTTTAAATTGTATGTCATTGTTTTCAGTAATAGGCTATACTAGTTTAGGAAATTGTATTCCTTGACCTTCCTCATTAGAAAGAGAATATGCAATAAGAATGCTGGAAAAGCATTCAAGAGGTGCCAACTCTTGAGATTTTTCATTTTGGTGTCTTTAAGATAATGTCAGATTATGGTTACAAACCTTTACCTCTCCTCATTCCCTGGAACTTTAGGCAAATGAATATAAAATAATAAGAGAAGTTCAGAAATCCAGCAGTGTTAGTGCAAAATATTTTTGGGGTTTTTTTAATCTGATCTGTGTCTGATCTGTGTCTGTAGACTCAAATTTATGTAGTGACAATATAAGAATGATAATTTTGTAATGACAGTCATCAGTGTGCCATGTGACAGTAGTCACATTTTTCATAAAGATTTTTTTTTGACTACATGCATATTTCTACTATATTAGATGTCTTCCTTCTCTTCCTTCATTGAAATAACCTTATGTATTGTTTTTCTTTTGAGCACTGTCTCATGGTTACAACTTGCACAGTTCAGTTTCTGATTTGGCAGGACTGATGATTTGAAATCCTAAGTGTGGAAGATGTAATATTTACCAAATCTTAAGTGTGGAAGAAAATTTATCTTGGAATAGAGACAGCATTTAAAGACAAACATCCTTTGCAAAAGCTGAGACATCAGCACACACATTTCAACATACGGCAAAAACCATTATTTCTATAACATAACAAGAACAGGGCATACAATACTTGACATCCCAGATCCTCATGTATTTCCTTTTTCCACTTGTCAAGTAGTCAGTGAGAACCAATTAAGGCCAGTATTTCTTCAGGGTAAAAAAATAATTCTCTGCTCAATTACTCAAAAGTGATATAACTCTCCATTTTCACTTGTCTTTCCACACTTTCTGGTTTGTATTTTAAAGTCCTTGGTAACTAAGTCTCCTCTTTACCTGATTTTTTTTTTTTTTTTTTTTTTTTTAGTAAGGAAAGGTACCAAATTTTAACCTTAATTCTTTCTTTCTCTTAGAAGTCAAGTCAGTGCAAGTCTAAGGTTCATTTTTTGTATAACAGCATTATTCAGCTTTTTTATTTTATTTTCTATACACAGTCTTATTGCTTTATTTCCCAGTTATTTTATCAAATTTTCTGTAATTTATTCTAACATTTACACAAATAAATGCAAATAGCAGCTTAAAATGTTGCAGTGAGGACACAGTTGTAAAGCAAGATAAGATGACCATGCATCTTTTCGTAAAAGATCTGTCCCTTAGAGTGATTGTACATCTTGTGTTTTAAGGACAAAATTCTTATTTAATTCATTTGTCGCACTAAGGGAAAACTTCAATCAATCAAACCTTCACATGGAAGCACTAAGGTTGTAACTGATGATTAAATCCAGCTCTTTTTTTATAGTATTCAAAGAAAAAGATTGTTTCTTAATAAGAAATACAGGATAAAATACTTTTCTTTGTGGGTTTTTTTTGTGGGTTTTTGTGGTTTTTGGGTTTTTTTGTTGAGTTTGGTTTTTTTGTGTGTGTGTGTGGTTTGTTGGTTTTTTTGTGGGTTATTTTTGTGTTTGTGGTGGGTTTTCTGGTTTTTTCTGTTGTTGTTGGGGTTTTTTGTTTGTTTGTTTGTTGTTTGTTTTTTGTTTGGTTTTTTTTGGGTTTTTTGGGTTTTTGGTTTTGTTTGTTTGTTTGTTTGTTTTTTGGTGGTTTTTTTTTTGGTGTTTTTTGGTGGGTTTTTTTGTGGTGTGGGTTTTTTGTTTTTTTGGGGTTTTTTGGGGTTTTTTTTGTTGTTGTTGTTTTGTTTTGTTTTTGTGTTTTTTGTTTTTTTTTTGACAAGGCCCAATACCATATCTTTAAGAAAAAGCTTTCAAGTTAAATATTTTGCCAGTTAAAATGTGGCATTAGTCTAAATGTTTGCATTTCCTACTTGCAACCTTAAAATAGTGGAAGATAATGACAGAAAAATAAATTCCAGAAAATTACGACTTTTGTCCATTGTCCTTCATTTTGTCACTTTGTACTCTCATGAAGAAGAGTTTAGCTCAATTTCTTTATATATTCACACTATATACTCACACTTCTATTTGAAGAAAATAATGAAATGTCCCTTCAATTTTTGCCTCTTAAGGCTCAGCAAATCCAGGCCTCTCAGCTTCTCCTCATGATAAGCATTTCCCAACATCTTCCTTCTTTCTTTTCCTGAAATTAAACATGGTATTTGAGATCCTTCTGTCATCAGGTAACTAATCACCAAGAACTTTCAGAGATGACAGGGGCCTCATAGCATCATCAGACATCTTCTGTGGCACCCCTTGTTGTAGTGTCTTTGGACTTGAGCACATTTAGTTATAAGTGCTCCCTAACCCTATCTTCCATCACTGTGGGCAATATTTCCCTCCCAATAAACACAATTGTGTCAGAAAGGTCTGAGAGCAAGTTTTATGGAAAAAAAGAAAGGCAAAGAAGCCATCAAGTATCTTGTGTTCTTTGACACTTGGTTTCCTGCCCTGTTGAGCAATAGGCCTCAGTCTTGATGCAGATTTCCTGTTTCTGCCAATGTCCATACCAAAGTTCTTTCAATTGTCTTTTCTATAGTTTCAGCTTCAGTTAATTGCTGGAATTCTGAGAGTCCTTCCCAATATCTTGTTCCTTCATCTGCTTCCTCACAGTTATCTCTGTCTTCTCTTCAAGTCATTTTAAAGCCCTTCTCACTAGAATTAGCAAGTCTACTAGCAAAGATGCTCTTTTTCCAGTTTTTCAGCTGGACTATGTAGCAGCTCTCATTCTTGAGAAAAAACAAAGCTTTATGACACCACCTGCACAGCAAGGTGTTGAGCTACAAGGTGCATGCAGTCTTACTTAGCTGAGTCTTCTCCCCCACTGGAAGGACTGAGGAGAACATTGTCTTAACCCCTACATCCAGGGCTTACTACTTTACTTTCTTTTTCTTGTTCTTTCATCTTTTTCTACCTGTCTGACTTTTTTTTCTGACTAGGGATTTTTTGATAATGGGGGTTAATAGCCACTCTTTTCACTCATCAAACCAAATTTATATTATTCACCGACTCATAGAGAAGGATTAATTTGCAAATCTAAGCAGATTTTTTTTGAAAAATATGATGAATCTCAAATTAGAACTATATATTCAGGTATTTAGAACTATGTTTGAAATTTGGGGTTGCAAATTATGAAATGGAAATAAAAAGGAGATGAAAGCTTTTCAGGAATACATTTCACCTACAACAATTATGCTGTGATTAGTTAAAAGTAGACACCACTTCTCTGTAAGGATTCAGAACATGATTTTTTTAAGGTTTTGAATTTATTTTTAATATAGCTTTTTCTTCTGCTTTATGAGGAAATTAATGAATTTAAAATCATGGAAAATGATTTTTTTTTTCTCTGCTGTATTACTCTCAGTTTGGCATGTCTAGAATTGCTAGCATTAACTATTCAACTTGCCTTAAAATGCTGATCTACTCTGCTGTTCATTTTATAGAGAAAAAATCCAAAGCTTTCAACCAGTGTATATTTTGAATCATAATAGTGCTTTGTACTCTAGCAATAACTGACAATATTTAGAAATATATATTCAACATTTTTATAGATATTTTTATTTCTGTGAGTAGAGAAGATAAAATATGGGAATTGGAAAATGTCTATATTAAATTAAAATGTAATGAATAGCATTGGTTTAGCTCCAATTACAAGGCTAGGTTCAGCCTGCATAACTTCATGAATAGCCCGAGACAAGAATATTTTATGAGATTCTCAACCACAGATTTATCTTGCCTTTGAAAGAAAGGGTATGTATTATGTTGAAGGCTCTCTGCACTTGTTTTCACAGGCAGAAGGAAAAAAAATCCAGGCTATGTGAATAATTAGGAAAAAATAGGCAGCTTTATGATAGTGTTATTTTTTACCTCAGTCCCACATAGTCTTTTATATTAATTTCCTACATTCTTATCCTGAAGCAGAAAATACCATACTCAAAAGTCTCATCAGCCTGACAATGTGAAAGGGATTCTTTACAAACAAACATAGTAAAAATACAAAAGGCAAGAAGAAATATAAGACGGCAGCAGCCTAACAGAATAACAGGTAACACATTATCAAAGGAATTATGGTAAATTGGAAGTAATACAGAGACAAAGTCTCTTTTTAATGGTACCAAAATTTGACTTACTTGCAAACATGTTTTATTTCTGCATTGCTCTATCTACTCATACTCTTGATAAGGAGTCCCTCTGATAGACCTTTATAAATTGAACCGTATGGAGCTGCCATTTTCCTGTCTGATCAGAGGATCATAGAAGGGTTTGAGCTGGCAGGCACATTTAAAGGTAATCTAGTCCAAGCTCCCTGCAACAATAAGGACATCTTCAACTAGATCAGGTTGCTGAGAACACTTCAATCAAACTTTGAATGTTTTTTAGACATGAAGCATCTAGCACCGCTTTGGGCAACCTGTTCCAGGGTTTTACCCCTCTCATCATTTCATGATCATTTCCTGGTGTAGGAATTGTGGAAGAGTTCCTACATGTTTTCAGACTGGTTTTTAGAAAAATATTAGCTTCTCAACTTGAATCCAACATGTTAAAACTCACAAATAATAAAGCACAAGATAAAGAGAAACATGCGGTACCACTTGTTAGACAAAATACAGCAGTCCCTTTATTTTTATTCTCAATAATTAGGCAATATTGGGACACAGTCATCTAGTCCCATTAGACAGTTCAAATAAAGCAAAGGAATCTCACTGTCCAAATGCTAACTTGGGGGTACTGATTTTAGAGAACATCTAGAAAACTTAACTATAAATCTATATATTGTAGAAGTGTTAAATGATACAAAATGGATTCACACTCTGATGCAATATTTTTAAAGTGTTTTCAAAAGAGAAATCAAACTTTGGAGTAATATAACATCAACATCTTTTCTTGCAATACCATCTTTCCACAAAATGGATATTATTCATAAAATAAAAAACTTTAAAATAGATTTAGTACTGTGTTGATTACCCACAGATGAATGCTTGCAAGTGACTCAGAGCATAGATGTTACATATAGTCAGTATGCCAATAAATGTTGCAAATATTCTTTTCTCACTATTTCTCTTCAACTATTTTTGTAAGCCGTAGGGAAATAATTGTTACATAAAATGACATTTTTCCTGCCAATTCAGAAGGCTAGCCAACAACATAATTAGCTGATTAATTATTGTTTTCTTTGTGAAAGAAGTCACCTTTGAGATGAATTTGCTCAAACATGAGAAGCTGTGTATTTGACATACACTTTTGTTCCCTGCTGGTGGAGTGCCAAGGAATCTATTTTGGTCTTGTTTCACTAGCCTACTTTAATCACTATAAAAATCACTCAAAGGATCAACCAATGCCTAGCTGACATAGGGCAAATGCCTTGAAACTTATATAGAGAATTCCAGCTCAAGCACTACAAATAATATGGTTTTATTTTTGTAGTATTGCTGTAATATTTATGATTATTAGGCTTTCAAGTAAACCAGAATACTTTTTTTAATATCAAACTACTAAATATAAAGAGCTTGTTTTCTCTTGTTAGAAACGAAACCTCTTGAAATACTCACCATAAAATGTTTCCTCACAGTTATAGGAGGTAGATCTTAATTAACCTTTCCAGTGCCCTTGCACTATAGTTAATTAAATCTGTACAAACCACACTAGCTTAATTCTGAATTACAAACTTACATTGATCAAAAGGGTGAGTATAACCCCCTTTTGGAGCTTTCATCTGACCTTGCAATTTAACATTATAAAGCTTTTATTAGTAATACACACTTTTAAAGAAACAATACCTTCATATTAGATTTTTCTTGGTGTATTCAGGCAGCCATTATTTCTAGAGCAAATTGATGGGAGTTACTGCTCCCACACTGTGATAGGTACCTTGAAATAACCTAGTTATAAAACATATTTATATATAGGAACTTTTATACATATAAACACAGATATAAGAATTGTCCTTAGACATTTTCCTAGATGGGAATAAAAAAGTCTACTGACTACTTATACCATTACAATTAGAGGAACATTTAAATCTTTATACTGAATAGTATAGCAAGCTGTATTTGGACTATATGAACAGGAGCATGTGTAAGAGCCAATGAGATTTCAAGACCAAGGCAGCAGATCCACCTGAAGTTCAAGAACTACAGTATGCTGATTTGCAGCCAAATCCTCAGTGCTGAAATTTTCTTTCCCAACGTGGCCTGGCACCCCGAGGTATTTTGGGAGTCACTCATTCAGCCTTCTTGTGTACATCAATGCTCATGTTCCACTACTTGCTCTTCCCTTCCTCTGTTCATTGACTACTGCAAAAACCTATTTTTTTGTAAGTAAAAGTAGGTTTTTAGAAGGATATTTATGTATGCAAGCACAATACTCACACCTGAATATCTCTTCTTCATCTTCATCAAAAAATGTCAGCCAGCTGTATGAAAAGACAGGAACAGAAGAGTTGTGAAATACCTCCATTCTTATTTATTCTTTTCAAATTAAACATTTGAAATGTACACAACCATTACTTTACAATTCAACAAGGATGTAGAGCAAACTCCTTATTTTTTTAATCTTCTCATGGCTATCTTCCCTCCAAATCTTAAAGGAAATTATCTTACAAGCAATATTAATTTTTCATTACATAAATCCTCAGCAGTTTCTCTTTGTTCATATGATGCTGATCTGTCTTGTTTCCCCAAATGAAAAAATTTAGACTTTAGGTATAATTTAAGTAAATTCTTAGTATATCAGTATAAATTCTATATTTCATTTAAAAAGGAGAATGTTTAAAATGACCGGAGTTGCATTTACTGAAGATGGATTAAAATCATGCAGAATATTACATGGATACTGTTAGGACATGATTATGTCAAGTTTTATTTCCATGTCAAATTCCTCACTTAATCTCCAGTTCAAGGCCCTTTCAGTTAAAGTATTAACTGGGTCAAACTAAACTGGTAAAATACATATTTTTCAAATTTATATTTAATTTTAATCAGTTTTCAAGGTCCTGATATTAGGTAATCTTATTTCACTCGTCAATAAAATACACACCCTCCCCCCCACACACACACACAAACAAACAAAAAAAAAAAAATCATAAAAATAAGCAAACATGAAAACCCAAAGCAAAACACCCAAATGCCCCCATCCCAACTTTTTTATCCAGTGCCTCACGAGTCTTTGAACACATAAGGACTTACATGCTGTGAATTTATGTGTGTATTACATGTATATTGATAATCTGGCCTAATGTCAGGACCAGTGACAAATTCTCTCCTCAGCAATACTCTGTAGATTGCTCATAATTTTATTAAGAGACAAAGTATCCTACACTGGTGGAAGCTAACTAAAAGCCTGAGTGTATTTTATGGATATATATCATCCAGAATAAAAACTTGAAGGGTAACAGATCAGTCATTAGTAGTCTAGTCTAGAGTGAATGGATTATTTACAATCTACAATATAAGAGAAAGCCCTTCTATCTATATATTCAGCCCTACTGACAAGAAGGACTCCGTTTCCTGAAGGACTTTTCCAGAAGGACTCAGTGATATCTTATAGAAAAGTCATGTCTGTTCCTTACACAGTGTAATAGGTTTAGACTAAGTTTACCTCAAAATGTACCAACTGCAGTGTTCACGCATTCCATGCTGGACACCTTAATCAATGAGCAAATATTTTCTTAACCAGCATTAGAAAATAGTAGCTTTTGATATTTTTTATTCAGACATTCATAGAAGAATGTTCTATAAAAGATCCAGCAGGATGGAAGCATTTTCCTAATCTCCTATAACATCTGTGTGGAATCCCACATGTGTGGAATATGGTAGGAAAAGACCTAAAGTGCTTCACTGGATTCTGATCTAGTAGAAATAGATTCTACATCCATAAATATCTGCCATATAGACCAAAGTTTTCATGCATCTCTCTTTCATTTCTCTGCTACTGGGGTGTAAGATAATTGTGCAGTCTCCCAGGCTACATTTATATTTACCTTCTGGGCATTCTGCACTGATCTGGAGTGATGGATCCTAGCCCATGTTGGTCACCAGCAAATACACTGAGTTTGCAGTCATGGAAGGCAGGACAAAGAGCAAGGGATGGAAAAGAAAGCCTTCTCTTGATAAAAGGGCTTAGTTTTATTGAAAGCTCATTCTAAGGTCAAATCTTGAAATCATTGTGCCGAGAATTCTCAGTAACTTTGGTATCAGGAAGATTTATTGTTCTGCTGAAAAAATATAGAATGACTATAAACAGACTATATTGAGAAAGAAATGTAGGCAAGTCGCATGGGAAGAAAAGTCCTCCATCTGAAAACATCCTCAAATTTAGTGATCACAGGACCTAATCTGATCTGTTTGGCAAGAAATGACTTATTTTCACAAAATTTCTCAATGAGAAAGACGGTATTAACCACTTTTTCTTGCTTGCTCTGAGCAGAAGGACTGTGCATCTGTCTTCTTTCACCTCCAGCTTATAAAAAGGATTGGATGGACAGCTTCTATATTTGTTATGCATTAATTTACTTCAATAGAACAAGAGCTCAGGTGACCTCATTTCTCCTTTGATTAACTTGTCAGCTTGGCATTTTCTCTTATCACATTTTTAATCTACGTGATTTGTTCATTTGTGACTATAAATAAGACTATCTTAAAAAATTGCTTCTTGATTTTCAACATGGCCATTAAGTACCCATTTCACACACTGAGAAACTCAATAAAAATTTGCATTGTTTTGTTTAGGGAATTGAGCTGCTAATAAATTAATTGATTAAAGATCAGGAATATAATTTCTTTACATAAGTGTGTGTTCATTATCAGATTTCCCTCATATGTCAGTGAATGAATTATATTTTATTTTCTGCTTTTAATATTCCTTTTATTATTTTTTTAAATTAGGGTCCAATTACTTTTCATACATGATCTTCTAGAGTTATCTAAATATTTTTTTAAATATTGATTTGGCTATTTGAATTCTTGAACACATCAGTACTTTTAGATCTATTTTAAAATCTTAGTGAAAAGAAGCAGTCATATAGCTCCCACTTTCAAAATCCATATTTAGCAAGTTAAAGAGTGGGGTTTTTGGGGGAAGCCTTTTTAATTTCCATTTTGGTCAAATGACAGTCTCTAATACAAGCATCTTGATGCTAATAGGGAACTTTCCAAACATTTTACTTTGGTTTCCCCCCTTAAAACATTTATAGATAGTAAAACCTGTGTAATAACGTATAGAGATTAAAAAAAAAAAAAACAAAACAAAACAAAACCACCAAAAAACCCCTCAAAAAACCACCCACAACAACAACAACAACAACAACAACAACAGAAAAAAACCAAAAAACCAAACAAAAACAAATAAAAAACCAAAATCAACCCCCACACACACACAAAAAAAAACCCCAAAAAAACCAACCAAACAAACAAACAAAAAAAAACCCACAAACAAAAAAACCCCTAACAAACAAAAAAAACCAAAACCAAGAAACCCCAGAGAAAAATCAGGAATCGCATCTTGAAAGTGTAGTAAAAAGAAACATTTTCTCATTTTTACATGGGAAAAGAACATAATGTTACACTACGATCTATCATAAGAATTGTGTTTTGTACCTGTCAATACTGAATATCATTACATACAAGAATATATTGAGCATAAGATATTGACATTTGTTATGTGTGATAATTTTTAATTCTTTATTGTGTGATTGTATGAGATGTTTTTGATACAGCATAAAAGATGAAGCAGTAATTGTCAAAAGTTTAAATTGCACAAGTCTACAACACCTCAAATGTCCTTCATAGGACACATCAGATATAGTCTTTCCTTGAGGCTTAAACAAATGTTATGTTTTGTTCTGTGCTGGCCAGAAAGAACATTTTATCAACCTGTTAGAAAAGCCACTGAGGAGATCACACGAGTTATGAAACATTGTGTGGAGACCTTGAACATTAGTGACACTAAAAGAGCATACATAAGTAAATAAAATCAGCCCAAAAATAAAATAAATCTACAAGAGGAAGTAGCATTGTTTCAACAATCAACCATCACAACAATGCTGGGCAAGCCTTGGAAACAAATCAAAACTGATGTAGGAAAAATGAGAAACACAAACACATGGAATGAAACATTCATATGTTTGTTTGAACACACTAGAGAGCCCTGTGAGGTTTGTAATTCACTTCATTGAAGGTAGAATTAAAATTAGAGACAGGCTTTCAGATATACTAAGACATTTCATTTGCTAACTGCCAGAATTTAAGCACCATACTCATACTAAATGTAACTGCCCTCCTTTCCTGTCTGAGCTGCCTTTAGCAACTTAGAGGCAACATCTTCCCTGCTTTAGCCATCTGAGATCAGTAGGTGATTGTCAGGGTAGTTACCAGAAATATTGCCTAGTTTTCTTTTACAGTCTTTTCAATTAAAAACAAAACAAAACAAAACAAAAACAACCAAATAAACAAATCAAAACTTTTCAAAAAACAAACAAACAAAACAACCAACCCCCCCCCCCAAAAAAAAACCCCACCAACTGTCAAGCATCTGAAGAGTAGTCAGGAAGCAGTAACAGGATGTCTCAGAGACATAATTAAGTCTGAACTTTCATTTCTCAGAAATATGTGGTCAAACTAAAGGTGACACTCTGGGTGTCTTCACTGTTCCACCCTTAAAATTTCTCTCAAAAGATGTGTGGACACTGCAATGTAGCTGAGTCTTTTCAAAATTATTACATTTGGAAGTGAGGGAGTGAAGCTGACGCTGAAAAAGTGGGGAAGAGCAGTGGTTGATTTGGTGCTGATTTTTTGCCTACTTCTACTTGAAACAGTGATTAAATATTTAATTGTAAATAAATTGTTTGTTTTGCCCAAATTGATTTTTTTCCTCAGATAATAATTAGTAGCAATATCCTTGTCTTTATATACACCTTTGCTTTGTCCTATTCCTATTCTCACTATTTTCTACCCCAGTCCTGCTGAAAAATGAGAGTGAGCAGGTGGCTGAGTAGAAGCTCAGATTTTCATCAAGGGTAATCCATCATAAACAAGTAAATACAAAAAACCTGTTGTTATTTTTCATGGATATATTGATTCCAAAATAGGAAAATTTATTTTATATATATATATTTTTTTTTTATCTTCTCCCTTATTAACAGATTATCTCTGAGTTTATCCAATTAATTAACAGATTGTGGCAGAGATGACAGGTTTAATTTTACTACTTTTCCTCACTTTCATAGTATTTTCTTCAATTTAACAGCTCTTATTTTTAATATATTTAGTTGAAATTAAATATTTACAAAACAAATCACATGATTTCAGACATGGAAAAACAATTTGTTTCTCTTTGGAGTTTATGTTGTTTTGCAATGGCAGCAAATACGTTCCTCTTAACCTATTAAAAAAAAAAAGTAAATGTCAAATTTTTATCCTTTATCCATGTGCCTGACTCTTAGTCAATTTTTTTTTCTAAAATATTTCAGAATTCATCAGAACAGACTTGTTGAACACTTGGAATCTTGTAAATGATAGGAATGTCATGTTTTGATTAATATACTCTATACAATATTAATTTAGTTTTTCTGCTGAGCAGCATTGTCCTTTATTAACAATGTACAGTCAGAGCAAAAAAATACAGTTACTTGTTTAAAGTGTACAATATTATTAAGTATAGTAATTTCATCTCTTTTGTTTCACATTGGAGCAGAAACATGAAAAGCTAGTGATTACAGTAACAGTTTTGGTTTGAATTAATAGATGAGACTCTCAACAGGTACAAAATGTAAATTTGAGGCAAATAGCTAAAACATGCTAGAGTTTTCTAATCTAGATACTGTCTCCAGGGGAGGAAATATTCTAAATGTCCTTGCATATATCACAGTCTAATGAATATTCAGATCTCAGTAGTCTAAACAGTGAAGAAAGTGTCTCAGTTATGTTGTAAAGAGAAAATCAATAATCCAGACAGACTTTCTTCTTAAAATTAAATTTTATGTTGTCTTTTCACTGAGCCAGCACACCTGATTTTCTAAACAGCACTCTCTGATTTTCTAAAGTTGCCAATAAACCATTTTTTGTTGTTTTGACCTCTTGAGAATATCTTGTTGCTATTTCTCCTGTGCCTCTTAGTCAGAGTAGGTAAGCAACCATAAGCCCTGTTAGAAGTCTCATCAAGTGAGTTTTTTGGGGCCTTACCAGACTGTGCAATGCCAACAGGATACAGGAGCTGAGGTATCATTCAGGTCACTCAGGCTCCATGGCAGGAGCTATCTTCCCCAGCCACATTCCTTGAACAGCCTCAGACGTAGACCTATTTGCCTTCTCCTCTCCTTACCCTTCTTTAGTAACTGAGATTAAGTTGCTGATACCTGGCAAGGCAATAAAACTCCCTTCATCACTATTGGAGGAGGAAGAGGGCAATGTGTGCCCACCCAAGACCTCTGGTTCTCAGTGGGAATGCTTCAATTATTTGTTGGTTTTTTTTTCCTAGCTTACCCTTCTCTTACTCCAGTTTCTGCACTTTTTTTTTTTTCCCATGAAAAAGCAACATAAAAAGGAACAATACTTCCTATTAGGAAACCAGGGAGTTTTTATTTCTTAACCTATTCTTATTTTATTGCCTAAATATTTTTCCAAATCTCATCCCCACACACTCATATTTGAGGATTTGGGATTTAATGACCAACCTGAGCAATGCCTGCCTTGGGCAGACAAGGGCATGCCTTGCTGCACCAAGCCTTTGTTGAGGGCAATGTCATGCTTCAGTCACAAATCCCTGTCCCTAATACCCACAAAACTCATAGTACAGTTAACTTTGGTCTGAGAAATTGGTATCCCATTGCTGATGGTAAAATTCACTACTGATTTTAAAAAAATCTTTTGACCAAGAGAGAAATTACAGAGGCTTGGAGTAAGGTTGGGTGAGTCAGCATTGGCAGTCCCATCCATACAGTGCTGGTTGCTGGGTTGTGAGATTTTCTGCACACTTCTCTGAGGTACTAGAATTGCCTACTCTGCAATGCTGTTAATCACCTTTCAGGTCCATGTTCTTACTATTATTATTTTTATTATGTAAAAGTGGAAATGGGTTTCCTACAGTTTATTTTTGTATCCTAGTTGGCAACTCTTTCACCTGAGATTTAAATCTCAAACAGTCTTTAGTTCAAAAGAATTGGGGATACTTACTAAATGCACCATCTGTAACTACAGAGCTACAACACATTACTTTCCTCTGAGTATAGTTTGAATTCTTATTTGCTGAATTTGAAAGTGCCTCCCTTATAACTCAATGGCTGACTGCAGCTTTTGACATAAACTAGGGGGAAAAAAGCTCTTTTCTTTATGCCAAATTTTTGCTACAGCTGTGAGAGGTATCATCTGTTTAATGATACCAACTGAAGTACAACACTAAAAATCTTGGTGAAAATTATATTGTTCAAGCCTGCACATTCCTACTGCTAAAGTATTATTCAACTTTTCAGATGCCAGATCTTGCAGTATGTATCTGTTAATAAAAATTGTTAATATATATAAATAGAAATGGGAATAGAAATGGGAAATAAACTGAAAAACAAAGTGATAAATATGTAATAAAAAAACCTCTCTGAATATAATTTTATTTGATGAACAGTCAGATTGTTACTATAAATATATTTCAATAATAAATATTTAAATAATATTTTCTGTATTATAGTGATTTATGTATAAAATATGTTAACATAAATATTCAAGATTTTCTTTCCTTTAAACTAGATTTATCATTTTCAGCTATTGAGGAAAGAATTACATTTTCTGTGTTATTCAGCTGCAGCCAGTTTAAGAGAGAAGTCAAGAGTATGTTAAAATTATGTCACTGTTAACATTATCAACTGAGTACAGTTATATTTCTGAAAGGACTACACTACAATACAGAACAGGTCATTTTTTTAATATTGAATAAGTAATGAGATTTTGTAAAAAAAAATCACGTGATAAATATTTTCTAAGTATTATCAATCAAGTATATCCTAGTAACACAGAGGTTTAAAAATCATTTACACCTAGTAGTCTCAAGGATAATTTTTTTCTTCACTTCTAGAAGCATATGCTTTACTTATTTTTCAATAGCTTATTTTTGGAATAATGTTTAATCTACTTAATAAAAGCTGTACAATGGCATGGGTAACACATTCCTTCAAAATAATTCTCTTCAAAATTATTAAATTAGGAATGAAATGCAGTAAACTGGAATCACAGGACTAACAGTTAAAGTTCCTAGGCAATTTAGTTTTTTTCTAAATCTGCTTCCTTATTTTAAAGATGTTAATTACGATTTTAGTCATATTTGAAGAGCAAACAAAATGTTATAAAAAATGCACAATACAGTGTATATTAGACTAATGGGTATTGTAATATTTAAAAGCCAAACTTTAGCAATAAATGAAATTATACATAATTTAGTGTATATGGAAGTGTGATTTTGCTGTCATCATCCTGAGCAAGAGTAACAAATCAGCTTCCTTCCTTAGTCGGAAACTGAGCTACATGTGTCACTTATGAAAAATTGTTGAATGTATTAAAAAATTGAATGTGCTTTGTGGTATTCCTTATTCTTTGACTGTGTTTCCTTGTGCAAGCATAATGAAATCTATGACAGTAATTCAATTGCTGGTAAACTTTTAGGTGACAGTAGGTCAGCTGGAAGGAACTGGAAACTTCCAATTCAGCAATAGCAAAGTTAAATCAAGATTAAAAGAGAAACAAAGAGGAACTGCTGGAATAAATGGTGAATTGAAGCTTAAAAAATTACTTACAGAAAAAAAAATATTTCCTGTTATAAATTAGCATATTCTTACATATATAATACTTTGGCCTAGACATTGTATTTTAAATTTTTTGTATAAAATTGATATCTGTCTTATTTTTGCCCTGGGTATTGTTTTACCCTGGATGCTGTTTGGAAACCTGTGAAAAGTGCCTACAGCATATTGAACCAATTAAAAAACTGGCCCAGCTAGTGAGGAGAATTTTACTTTATTTCACAGATGAGACTTAATGTAGGATGCTAATGGCTACAGAGAAACTAACTTGATTTATAATCCCCAATTAAATCTCCCTCTGTAGCAGTTAATTAAGAGCAGTGCAACTGCAAATTATTCTAACTTACATAAATCATACAGAATACAGAATAAAGAAAACAACAATTATTTTAAAAACCACATCTGGAATATACTGTTGGATTCTAAAGTGTGAATTTAAAGTAAGTGAAAGACACAACCTTTTTCAGAGAACAGGGAACTCTCAAAGGACTGGTGAAAAGGCCACCTTTCCTTTTTGTCTATGTCCTGCCTTAAATTAGGACAACATCATTCAGGTTGCACTATTCTTGCAATGCATTAAAAAGACTAATAAACTGTAGATTGGTAAATATAAGAAAAGGAAAATTAGCGTGCTTTGAAATCTCAGCCATTACAGTGAAACTGATGTCATAGTAACTCTGAGTTTTGTTGTACCTATATATAGTACAGTTTTAAAGAAAGAAAAAATTCATTTAAGCTGAATTTTATGTTGTCCTGAAAATACTTGGTGCATTTACAGGTGTATAGGAATGTAACTATCAATAATTCTGCATGATATTCAGTTTCTAGATATTAAATTCTGAAGCAGAAGTGCATTGTTAGGCCTATCAATTCAATTATAATACTATGGATTTTAATAAAACAAACAAGCAAAGAAGCATTTACAAATACTATTTTAAAATAAAGTTTTCAATAAAACATCCAAATATTTCCCAGTAAACTTGCACAATTTTAGGAGCTCCCAAATATTCTTAATAACAGCAGCTTTTGGTCTGGAATGCATTACTATTTTGGATATCTGTAGTGAATACCAAATATTATTGTTGAAGTTTAGGACAAATCAATTCTCTTACATTCAGATTATTGTCTCCCTTTATGCATATACACAAAAGGAAATCATTCAGTGATGAACTGCACATTTGACTTAAATACCTGCCGTTTTAATATCATCTCTTCCTTATCACTTCAGCTCAGACTATCACTCTGGTATCTGGAAAACAGGCTAATCTAGTGATTTATGTTATATTCTTGTCCTAAAAGAATGAAACTGCTGATGATAAAATGAAATGGTAGACAAGTTTCATCATGCATTGACAACTTTTTCCCCATAGCTTATTATGTATTTTTGTTATTTTTCTTCAAATTGCAGAAAACATCTTTAAAATGAAATATCTCTTTGGCACCTCATTATCAGTACAGGCTTATTTGGTCTTTTTTTTTTTTTTATTTTAGTTATTTATGACTTCACGTAAGATATAGTTTTACTCCAATTAATAAAACTTTGAAATCATTTTAAAAAAGCTATAACTAGTTAGGACAATATACTTGATAAAAAATTAAGTCAGTTAGATGAGACTAGATTAAATACAACACACATTTAACAAAGATAGATCATGTCCAGTTTAACTACTATATTCTTAGACAGGATAATTGATTTTTTTCACCATAGTAAAATATTCTTGATCTAATCTTCCTGGACATCAATAAAGACCTTGGTACACTGCCACACTACTAGTAAGGCTGGGGAAAGTAAAGATTTGTAAAACAAACAAAGGAATTGCTCAAAGGGAAAGACACAGTTGATGAAAGGGGACCACAAGTTTATTTGTTTCTTAACAGAAGGGGGAGAGGTTCTTCAACAGCCTTATTTAATACTTAATATTTTCATCAATGACTTTTAGTAAAATAAGGGTTTAAAAGTTAATAAAATTGCTGACAGAAAATAAGGAAGCAGTAATACTTTTAATGATTGGAACATTATTATATGATATTGAGAAACTAATTTATTAAGTGGGATTGCATTTCTTATGCAGAAATGTAGGT
Organism: Prinia subflava; assembly: GCF_021018805.1. Lineage (NCBI taxonomy): Eukaryota > Metazoa > Chordata > Aves > Passeriformes > Cisticolidae > Prinia > Prinia subflava. The sequence continues at coordinate 64,239,460 of NC_086249.1, forward strand.
CACACACTTTGGCATCAAAAGAAATGTTTCTGATACAATATGAAGCCTCCTCATCTAGGAAAGAGAAGAATTGAGGAATGCAGCTATGTGTGTAAATCATCCAGGGGATGCCTAGAGGTAATGGTACAAGGCTGGGAAAACAGTGAAGACATCCTCAGAATGTATTAGGTAAGAAATCTACACTGAACAGAGGTTTAGCCATCTATCTAGCCAACCCTACTGGTCTGTTCACAAAAGAATAGAAAATTGCTATATTCTTACAAATTCCTGAGCAGTTATGTGTCAAGAAAATCTGTAAAAATATTCCCTGCACAAAGCATTGAGATATACCAAGATCCATGTATGTACATGATGCGCAATAGCTTTTATTATTTGCATATAAAATACAAATCAATGGAAATCTTTGATTAAAAAGCATTTATGGGAAATGACTATGTTCTGAGGCTTGTGGACGTTACAGTATTTATATCATATCTAAGACCTTATTTAGTTTTAGAATCATTTAGTACTAGGAGCACTTGATTTTTTTTTCCAGTTTAATGACTGACTGTAACACAATTGCTTTACAATGTATTGGTGCACTCTACATAATTTTTTCTTGCAACAATCAGATTTTTTTAAGATGACCTTTAAAGAAACCCTTTTTCCCTTTAGAGGCTTTTCTGCCTCCTACAGTTGAAAAATCCAGCATTTAGAGTAACTACAGTTCTCATGGAAATTCAATTTTTTATTTGATTAAATTAATAGTAATACAGAAAATACTTCATTATCATTCTTAATTGGAACATCATAGAAAGTGAGCCGTTTAGAACCACCACTTATTTCTATTCTTCTAGTCTTTGAACTCTGATTCCTTTTTCTCTATAGCTCTCCCTATTCTTATTATTATAGCAAGCATTTTGATTTTCTTCATTATAGACAGTAACAAAGTCTAATAATTTTGTAGGCAATTGTTAGATGACATAAATATTTCATATTTGAAATATAAATAAATGTCTATTTTAGCACATTTATATGTATAAATACATTTCTCTGCCTGTAAATAACACCTTCTCTTGTGACATTGGAAAATTCTTCTTTAGCAAAGGCATTGCAATCTGTGTCTTCTCCTATCTTCTTTATGGTGTGAAAATCTTCAGAATTCAGTTAATATGTCAGATTTGACCAATGTAGAGTAATTGCTTCTGTAGCAAAATTGCCATCTTCCTTCTTCAAGTAACCCTTTAAATTTTCTTCTTAGTATGCATCTTCCCAGATTATTTTACTCTGTAATGTGACTAGCATTACCTGGAGGTAAAAAAATCAGTGATTCTCAATCTGTTCTGAAATGTGTAATTTTGATATTGTTTATTTTTTACTGTTTGTATTCATAGATGAGTAAGTAAGATTTGATTTTAAGCAGTATACATTTATAAAAGGCAGGAGATAATAAAATCTATCCTCTATTGTTTGTACATGAAATTATAGGAGTTGTCATTTCAGACTGCATTTTTGTTCATTTTGTCACAGCTTGGATCTGAAATGCAGTTTAATATGGAGCCTGAAGCTTATTTGGTTTTGAGTTCTTTGAGAGGCCAGTGATGTTTCAGAAACAAAACTCTCTATAGAATCCAGTTTGCCGGTATTAGTTGATTTTAAATCAGTTCTTAGGGTTTTTTTAATTATTGTTTCAATAGAAATTAGAACTGTGTGTATTACAAGCTGAAAAACAAATGCTTGTTCAGTGTTAGATCTGATGCACACTCTCTGCCTTCTTGGAGCTGCCTACACTCCATGCCAGTGGAGGGATGCAGCTCAGTGGTGCAGTCTTGGCTCAGACTACTTTGAGAGAAAGTAATGGAAAAAGGCTCATTGGGGAGGTCCTGCTTCATTTAGCTTCATCTCTGTCTCTGTCCCTCATCCTAGAGCTGTGTCACAGCCCTGCCCTTGCCCAGCCACATCTGCTGATACCAGCACTGTTCACCACTTTATAACTTGACTTTTGAGGTGAGAAGCCATAAATTTGTTCTAGTTAGAAGGGAAAAGTTACTGAGGATAGGAAAAATACTGCTGAAAAATACTGACAGCTTTCTCAGGGTGGTGGGCTGCCTTGGGGATTTCCCTGCCCTGCCGGAGGGGCTGGCAAACCCTGCCCCTTCCCTTACAGAACAGTCAGGTCTTGCTGCTCCTAAACCACTTAGTTTGGTTATATTTGGTTAGGAATGATTCTCATGCTACATGAATATTGCAGTGGGATGGATGAAATAATGTACTTTAAATTTTTTCTCTGCCTTCCAGGCATATGGGTACAAATGAACTGAGTACCCCAACACTTTCCTGTAAGATTATTGTTAATACTGTTATTTTGCATATGGGTTTATTATAACTGCTATTAAATAATCACATTCACAATGAGTAACTTAAAAGTAGTTAATGAACAGGTCATTACATTGCTTTCCAAAATCAACAACTATTAAGTGAATAGCATTGAGTCAGCTGCAGCTAATAGTGGTTGATTTCTAGTAAAGATACAAAATGCTTCTTTCAATTTATCAGCTCAAGCTATTGGTCCTTGCATTTTGTTTCATTACTTTTTAAGTTTCCTTGATAATTTCTTATTAGACAAATAATTTTTATTATACTGGAATTGAATGGTGAGTAATAACTTGTCTTCTATGAGTTAAGTGCAAACAATCTGATCTATGTTTTTGTCATACCTCAGCTTAATTGCTAGGCTAAAGGTTTCTGCTGGCTGGCAGGTTCAATAGTGAATGTCCTGCCAGCTCTCATTTTTCAGCACACTGCCTGTATTTTTCAGCTCTGCAAAGTGAAAGAGTTGGTTTTTTAAATTAGATTATGCTGGAAAAAAAATTACAACTTCCTATTTTCTGTTGCTGACTTCCTTCCTGATCTTCCAAAACAAAATAATTTCCTTGTAAAGGATTATTAGAAAGTGCACTGCAGAAGTTAAACAATAGAAGAGCAAAATACCCAATGGACTAAAGAGAAAATTTTCACTTTCTTTTTATACCTAGTTTTCTTCTCATAAGTGATAAATACAGATGTAGTTAAAACTTTTTTTTGTGAAATGTGACCCCCACACAAACATAAAAATTCTGCCATACTGCCACAGGAGAGTAGTACCTACCTAAGGTAAGACCAAGTCTCAATCATCATACATTTACTTTAAAGACTGGTTAATATAACTGACATGTAAATGTTATGTGTATATATAATGCTTTTTCATTTTCATAAGTGCTCTGTGTCATGATGAGTTTTTGTTGACTGGCTCAGATTGCACTTCCTCTGTATTGATGGCTGATATTACAAATCACCTGGTGCTGCCATGTTTCTCAGCAATGGAAATTACTGCCAGCAGAGATCACAGTTGTACTTGCCATATAGTCTTTATTCTTTCATGTCAAAATGAGACTCTTTTCCCCATGACCAATTTCATATCACTTTTCATTAAGAGAATACTCACATTTGTTCTAATGTTCTTTTAAAATAATTGGTCTGGAATTGCAGCTTATGAACCAATCTCCAAATTCCAGTAAGTGTATGAGATGAATAGGTCTTTTTGAGGCCAAACCCATTTATCACATCACTGGTTTAATACAAAATCCTTTCGTCTTCTGGCTGATCACTTAGTCTGCAAGAGGAAGTGCTGATGGAAGCAGCCTCTGGAATCAGGAGAAGCTGATACGTGGTCATGAAGCAAAGACATTTATATCACTATTCACATCAGATATGTGGAGGGGGGTAGAGGGGGGAAGGTGCCATAATGCATTTCTATAAATAGTGGGGAGAGTGGAACAATAGACACTACACTCCAATGCCCCACTGACAGAAATTATATGGGAAGATGGGACAGACAGTAACTTTTATATAAGATAGATCAACCAAGGGAGATAAGAGTGAATTTTCATAAACTTAATGTTTCTCTCAAGACATGAAGGAGAACTGGAAAATAACCAGACTGCAGAAAGGAGAAATAGAAGTCAGGAAGAAGTAATGAATGAAAGAGAATGTCATTTTTACTTTGAAAAACAGTGAAAAAAAGTAGTATTTAAATATTCAAGACAGAGAAAAAAATGTTCTCTGAGTCTTAAACCGAATAGATTTCACCCAAATTACATGAATAATACTATATGATGCCAAAGTTATAGGTTTTACATATTTAAGATGGCAAAGTAAATCAGCCTCACCTTTGTGCCTCTAAAGATCATTGAACAGCTCCTCCTCAAAGACATGTCTAAACATGGGAGGCAGGGAGGTGATTTGTAACAAAATGGAGAAACTAACAGCATTAAAACGCCATGTCTTTTTTTTTATTGCATAATTCTGGGGACTCACATCAGGAACCTCATATACCAAAAGCATGGGTAAGCCTTTAGGTTGTGACAAGTTGAAATTCATGGGGTTTTAGTCCATCAAAGCTAGTTGAATAAAAAAAGGTGTGATTACTTTCCCTGTTGGACGTATATGAAATTTGACCTAACACTAGGCTAGACTAGAGTAATAGCCACATCTCCAAAGAGCTTTTAGAGACTATAAAGCAAACAAATGATAACACAATTCTTTATTATTAATTATGCTTTTATTATAGTTAATGATAAACATTCATAAATAACATAGGGAAGAAGATTACACCATTGTTTGATGGGATGTCCATTACTGCTTTTAGACATGGCAGTACTGTATTGCTGATTGTGAAGTGTTTCATCTCAAGATATAGTGCTGCGGGTTCTGCTAAATAGATACCGTGGCAAAATTCAATATAGAGTATCTCTCTTTGAATTTTGATCTTCATGCATTCCAAACCTCTGAAAAATTTTGCTCTGAAGTATGCCAAAAATTATGTTTTATTATCAATAGTGTCAAAAGCAAGCTTTAAAGCCTAAGTATTTAAGTCTAAATTTTAATTCTGTCATTAAATTGACAGAATAGTCATGAGATTTAAAATATTGATGAATGTTGTTTCATACCTCTATTTTTAACCGATATGTCATGTTTTTATATCTGCATTCTCATACAAAGCTGGAAGTTTACTTAAAAAGAGGGTAATCATAAGGTTTTAAGATTTGAATCCCTGAAAAGCAGTGACTTAAAAAATAAAAAATCTTGTAATTTGCATGATAAAGATCCATTGCAATTCTGACGGTCCTCCTCTATCTTAAGTCTGAATTTGAAAACCATAGTCTACACTGAGTTCCTGAACAGGCATTAATGCCTCCTACTAATAATCTCTAAGATAAAGCAAACAAATGCTACAGGTATAGTTCTTATTGTACTCTGCTTAATGATTTCTCTTTTTAGGTCTTTGCCTACCCTGCAAGAATTGAAAAACAGCTACTTCTTTTTAGAGAAAAATGCTCCTGTTCTCATTAAGTGAATAGACCAAAAAAGAACATAACATTCATGATAGAAAAAATGGCATGAAGGATTAATGAGGAAGCGAGGGATAAATTCTTGTACAGTTGGAACAGAAATCACTGCAAAATAAAAAACATGGGGAGAAAATTTATTTTAGAATACATTTTATTTCTATGCAATTTAGAAGCTTTGGTTTCTACCACTCTATTAATTTCCTTACAGTGCTGCTTTTATGATTACTCATTTTTGATCTATAAAAGTATCATGCTTTACACACGTAATTTTCATCCATTATGTTTATTTCCAGGGAAAAACAGTAAAATATTCTGCTTCCAGTATTAATAATATTACCCAATTTATTTTAGTGACATTTTAATGGAATTACATATATGTAATAATAAATAATATGTAATAATAAATAAAATTACCATCTCACTCAAAACAGGAAAATTATTCTCTTCTAATCCTAAATGTCTGCAGAGGATGGTCATCTCAAAATTGTAGATAATTTCTCTTTTCGTAAGTGAATGATGGCTCATTTTTATGTAACATGAATAGGTAACATCTTATTCAACAGTGACCAGTTCTGCATTTGTACTTCCTTCTCTTGGCATTTTCAGTAAATGCTTGAGACCTGCCAAGTTGGTGCCAAGAGATAAAGGTCATACCTCAGAGTTTCATGGATACAAAACTGCTACTCTGGTATATAAGTACATAAGAGATTGTTTTGCCACAAATTATTTAGTTCTATGTCTCCTCCTTGAACTAAATTCTTTTTTACAATTCAAATAATGTAATTCCCCGCTTCTTTTCTCCCCCCAATATTGTTTTAACTAGCTTTAATGTATTGTGCCATTTTGAAAACTGCTATGTTATTTTTTCATATAAATTCTTTACAAATCCGTGTCATTTATTTGAGTGGTGTTACACACCTCTGAAATATGTTAGTATTGTGAAAATCAGGACTGAGTTTTTTATCTGATTGTTTTTTGCTCACAAAACTACTGTAGCTCTCTCTACAGACTGGAACCCTTACAAGACATCAATGTCAAAAATGTAATGAGCTCCGCCAACACTCTACCTTCAAATGTCACAGTAATTTACAGACAAATATATATGCCTGTTAAGAGGTTCCTTTTTCAATCCCATCATAGACTTAATGACATAAGGACAATGGACAATCTTCCAAAATGTATAAAATTTCATTTATTACATTTTCTCCATTCTCTTAAATCTCCAAAAGGACAATCAAATCACTATTACACAGTATTTAAAGCTCTGATACCCGTATCTCAGCTATATCTGAAGTAATCACAAGTAACTTTTTATACTGTTTCAAAGACAGGTTTTTTAGAAACGTCTGATTAATTTAAATGCATACCCTGGAGGGAAAAGAGGTTAATTTGCTCCATAAGGGTCTCTGTCTTCCCATTACCTGTAAAGTAGTCTGACAGTCTCATTCTCTCTCTACAAAATGAGACCAATGAGTCATTTTTTACATGATACTCATCCATCAAAACTCCTGGCAAGACAAAAATGTTGTTATTCGGCTTCAGTCAAATAAATTAGGCAAGAGACCCGGTAATTAATAGTCCTACCATGGCTTACATCTTTCTTAAAAAAAAAAAAAAGCCTTTGAAATTACCTGGTGTGAACAGGAGTTGTCATGCTACCTTCCTTTTTCCTGCTCACTCATTTGTTACGGCATGTTTAAAAGGATGCATTAAAGGCTACAAACAAATTGGGATCACTTGTAAGTTATGGGCAATTATCAGAGGAACTGAATAGGAGGATGCTGAGCAAAAATGGGAGAGCACCTTGTTTGAAGTTTCTTGTGTTCTGTTGCAAAAGGACTTTTAAGACCCTTGTGAGCTGTAACTCAGTGACATGACATCAAGGCTCTCAGTCCCACAAGTCACTGACTCATCATAGCAGCTCTTTGCCAAGCTGCTGTCAAGAATCTGACTGTGGGAAGTTACTGGTAAAGAATTTATAAAGGAAAAAAATGTAGCCCCACACCTTTCCATTATATTACTGGATAAACTCTTATTTCCTTGGTGTCAATATGGAATGAGACTTGCTTGCTCAGGCTTCTAGTTTGCTGAACTGATGTAAAAAAACTACTAGCTATTACTGACTGCTTGTTTGATTTGTTTTTTGGCTTTTTTTCTCTCTTCAAATCAGAAAGAAAGATGAAACTACATATTTTCATCAGAGTAAAGACATATTAGTTATATTAGCATGAGTATATTATCATAAGAGAGTGGCTGTAACAGGATTGACATGATCTTACAACTATGCTGTTGAAACAGTCCAAGTAGCATTTGTCAATTCCAAATTGAGACAGGTGGTGAGAAAAGATAACCCTGAATGAAAATTAGCTATTTAAGTATATTGTTTTCTACTTATCTTGAGGAATGGAAAAGTAGGTTACATCCTATCATTTGCACCACTGTGTCCTCCCCATATGCTTTATTGGTGTTGAGGGTGTATTTTCAACTCCTATTCAGCCTGCAATCTACTGTAACCCCCAGCTCTTTTGCAGCAAGGCTGTTGTTCATCCAGTTAGTTTTCTTTCTTTTCCTGTATCATGCACATAGTCCTTGTTTTCTTGATCCTTGTGGTAACATATCCCCCAAAATATATGTCTACTCCATAATCTCACTCATCCGTGTTTGCCCTTAGCCATGTGTTTTTACTCTTCCCCCATAATTTCATATTTCATATTCATAAAATTATGAATAGAATTATAGTAATTATAAAATATATAATTATGATAATGGACAGTAATAATAATTATTCTGATCAATTCTCTGTCTACACTTTGCCACTGGTATCATAGGAGAAGATTTCTCCTAGTCATAATTAATTTTATTTTGGTGGACCAAATTACTTTAATCCCAAAGCTAATGTTAGATCTATCTGTATTGTCCAATTGTTGCCTCACCTATGAGAGAACTGGCTCCAGGTAAACCATTTCATTCTCATCTTTCTTTCCTGATGAACTAAGTTCTTCCATGGACTATGTCCATTGAATAAAGGAAAAGATCTCTCTAACATAAGTACCTAATTTTTTTAAACTTCTCCCTTAAGCTAAAATCCAAATTCTCCAAAAAGTTTCAAATTTTTCATTTTTTACTTATAAGATTAAAATATGTTTCAGTTTTAATGCTTTTTTCTCTATTTTCCAGTATACATATGTCTCAGTAACAGACCAATGCAAAAAGATCTTGTATCAGAAGTGTGCAGAATTGTAGTTGTACCTGACTTAACACTAGTACCTACTTAGCACTAGTTACAGAATGCTTCCAACGGCCTGTAACAACCTAAATGTCTGAAGTACAAACGAGTCAAACCACATGCCAGAACAAATGCCTCAAAAATGAGGTGTGAAGTTTGCCAAAGCAGAAAGTTTGTGATCTGATGTGACAATCCTTGGGAATGTGCTGTGCCACACAGAAGAGAAGATAGAAAAACTGTCCAGGAATCTTTGTAGATATGAAAATTCCATCTTGATCCCAACTTTGATTTTACAACTAAGCTGACCCTCAAGACATAGTGACTAAATGCTTTAAAGATCCTCTGCAGCAGGCTGCAGTCCAGAACTATAACTGTCAGTGACGTTTATTTGCCAAGCACCCATGTTAGCTGTGGCTTTAACCTGTAGTACGTTGATTCCTTAACATATTATCAGGAAAAACGTACTTATTTGCTTTAAGGTAATGTTTTTTCTCATTAATATGTGTTTTCACTCATGGTGCCACCACCATTTCCTATATAAATTGTAATTGTGAGGCTGCTCTATGAGAGGTGACAAGTTGTAGCCCAATGTTAAAACATACTTGTCATTTGTCCGTGGTTAACATTGGATTTGCCAACACAAGTCAAGGATGTCTCTTCTAATGTTTTTTTATATCTTTCTGATCATTTGGTCCTGTTAAGAAGCTATATTCTGGCAGCAATAATTGTAGGTATTTTAGCTAAACCTTTGAAAACCAGTGTCTTAGAAGAAGAGCCTATTGTCCTTATAATGAAGTTTGCATGAAAAATGGTGAGCACCCATGTTTAAAGTCACCATGGCTTTACAGAACAATTTGATCATAGTGGTAACTGTGCTTTAAGGAACATGTTTTTAACCCTCTGAGAGATTGGTTAATGAGAGGAAAAAAGTAGGAAACCAATCAACTGTATTCCTAAGAGAAAAGCTAAACCCTTCAACTGGATTATAAAGGCATTAAAAAGACTGTAGGTCTGTTGGAAGCAGCAGGTGGGAATAGAAGAGGTTACAAAAGACATGTTTTTGCAAAGAAACTATTTTTTTTTATAAACTGAGTGGAGATGATCTATGAGCATCTCATAAATACACATATTTCTTCAACATCCTATGGTCATTTATAATCAGTGAAAGAGATTCAGGCACTCATTCTGTACAGTTTCACAACAGAAAAAAATCCAGCTCAGATAACTCACAAGTGTGAAATATGACCCACACCGTAGACATTCTAAAAGCTTCAACTTCAAGTGTTAAACTTGCTGGAAAATAATTTTTAAAAACCTATGTTTTCATAGTCAAATTATAAGAAAACGATTTGTTTTTCAAACAATTTTTTCTGTGTTTTGCTCCATAACACTGAGTTTTCATTTTTGTTTTTTCTTTTCATTAGAGAACGAATCTGTAACTAGCAGCTGATTTAGAGCTGTGTTTTAAAGCCTAAAATGTGTGATAGGTTTGGGTTTTTTTTTTCCTGTGTGTTGTGAGTTAACCCTGCTTACAACCTGGTGTGATCTCAATTACATGCTAAAAGACAAGCAGACATTGTGCTCCTTTTGAAGCATTTTAAATAGCTTAACTACATTTTAGGGGTTCAGATGCATTAGGAGAGATAAAGAGAATTCATAGTGAATAGCTAATGACTGTGCTTTGGTGGAAGCCAGTTTTCATGCTGGCCTGGAAATGTTATGACTTAAGTACTTTCATAATGGAAATCTGAAAGTTCATGAACTTTGCTATTGTAAATGTAGACAGAGTTTAAAGACCTTTTAAGTTATGCCTGACAATGAACAGGGAATTTCAAGGCAGAATTAATTCCTTTTGAACTAATGAACCCCAAGTCTTTCAAATTTAGGCACCCAAATAATATGGTGGGAGTCTGAGCTATGTCTCCTATAGTAAAATATTACACCAGTAAATGAAATCATATTGTCTTAGTCCAAACTATTTTAAAAATCATGTATTAGTGATTCAGTGGCTCTGTGTTCTTATATTTTGACAAAAAAACCCCCAGTAGATAGAGGAAAAAGCAGAATATATTGTAATTTTATCTAAGCAACGTAAAATTGTTGTCAAAGAAGCAATATCAGCTAGTTTTTGTAGCAACACTCTAGAAGACACGTGTTGACATAAATAAAAGTAAAATCTCTTTGCAACCAGAATCCTTACAGTAGTATAGAATACAGAACGCAAAAGTAAATAGAAGGATTTGAATTGAAAAACTCCAGAGTCCTTCACACTTCAACTATTTTTGTCATAGAAGTACTTTGTGTCTGGTTTGCTCTACAAGTTCTAGGCAAGTAAAACCATAAAATGATTAAAAACTAAGATTATGGGGGATTTTCTGATAAATTTTCTTCCTACAAATAATTTCAACATAAAACTTTATTTTCTACCACCCACACCATGGCACCCTAAAACGAGGTCAGCTTTTCTCCTCTCTTCCAAACTCACAAATGTTTACAGTCTCCTTTATTGACTCACTTCCAAGCTTATAATCTTTGTTTGCTACTAAAACAAGACAACTGTGTTTTTCTGAAAGACTCACACTGTGAGCAGGTGTTGATCCTGCTGGGGAAAGAATTAAATATGATTTATGACAGTCAGGCACATGAACTGTTTTTACCTTATCCTGTTGAAAGACGGCAACTTTTCTGACAGAGAAGCCAGACAACTGGTTTGATAGCCCTCAAGAAGAAATTCTTTGGATCAATCAAATATCAAATATTCTCTGGATTTAATGTTGTATAAGAGTTTGTACCCAGGGTAAAATCTGCTAAAGTATTCTATGTAAAGAATCTCTTGGGAACAACTCATGGGGAATAGTAAGTGTAGTGTAGGTACAGAAAGGGGAATATGGATATAGGAATTTAGTTGCACATTACTGCACAGGAGTGAACTTAAGGCAACTTCTGGTTAAGATGGATGTGACATTGTTTTCCTTCTGATTCATTTTCTTTGGTTGAAGGACCCAAATTTTGTTCAGCACCCAACCTTGTAGACAGACCTATTCTTTGCAGAGAGGTCTCAGGTTTGCCACACTCTGCAACTGACACAGCGTCACTCAGCATGCAGTACACCTTCTGTCTGGGTTTGTGCATTGCGTAGAGCTTTGATGAAAGTAAGTTGACTGCTCTTTGAAATGTTTAACAGAGGATTTAACAGTGATCCTATTCTGATGTCAGGTCAATTTTTTTTAGTTGCTCTCAAAATTGTTTTGTTGGATGCTTTGAACATTCTGATTGAGTCAATCTTAGCTGCAGCAGCCAGACTATTTTTTGCTATATAAAAATACTTGATTATGTAAAAGAACATTACCAAATTAAGGAAGTAGCACATACATGTATCTTCAAATTTTAACTGCAGTATTTACCAGAGCTATGAAACAGAAACTCTTCTCACAAACTTGTAGGAGACTTTTACTCTCAGGTATGAAATGGAATCTGTTTCTGCATTAATCCTTATGTCCCTCAGATTGTACTAAAATATCTCATAATCTTGGTTTACAAGTGACAAGATAAAATTTGTCAGCTTGTTTGTGGGAAAAGATGCAGTTTCTGAGGAATAAGGTGATAGCAAAAAATCTGCCTCAGTAATATTCTTGAGATGAATATATAGTAAGGTCCCTAGAATAACATGTTTTAAATTAATACAATAAAGTAGTTACAATGAGAAAACAATGTACACATTTCTTGACTGTTGTGATTTTAAAATTCAGTCTTGTATTTGAATAAAGTAGACTTTTGCTGTGTCCTGGAAAGATGAATTTCCCAATGAAATCAAGAAAAAGAATATACCAGTATGATAGTTTTGCTCCTGCTGAGAATAATAATCTTTACCTCAGCTAAAAAAAATTGATTTAGAATTTTTTACATGTAAAAATGCTCATTATAGTATGTTAATATTCATAATAGTTATTTTAGCATAATTTTAAATTGTCTTATAGTTGATTTACCCAATAATTACAAGCCTGCTTCTCAGGAAAAAAATTGCTTGCTCTAAATAATTCTTTTTAAAGTGTGGGAACATTCAAATGGAATGTAAAATATATAGCAAAATATATCAATGATATATAATATGACTGCGTGATTAATGTATAAAAAGTGCATAGCATAGACCTTAAAGCAAATGTAGTATCTGCTATACATAACTGAACAAGGAAAATTTAATTATTATAAAATTATAAAATTAATTAAAATATTTTCATTACTATTTTTTCTGAATTTAAAGCACTTAAATCCAAACATATGTCAACATATCTGCACACACACGCAGATATATGACTTTGCCTGAACACAATGAACTAAAATTTTTGTGCATATTTCCCTTTATTATCCTAGGACAAGTAAATGAGCAAGCAAACTTTTCTTTTGCTAGTTCTAGAGGTTGCCCAGATGTTATCCAGAGAGGTTGGTAAGAGAGTTCCTCTCTAGCAAGACATTCCTTTGCTAAAAGCTTTACTTAGGCTTCCACATCTCTTCCAGTAATTCCCTTTTGTTTGCTTACTTTCAACCTTATGCCTTTCAGTCTGCCCCTACAGCCAAAATACTGTTACTTTTGAAGAATCATATGTGAACTGAGATGAAGTTTCTCTTAATACAAATGCTGGCATTTTCAGTTTAAAATTATTTGGCCATTTCAGTTTCAGGATATCAGCTAAATAGTCAGTGTTTTTATGGGTCAGTACTAGTATAAGTTTGTGTGTCTGTGAGTGTAGGTGTACTTATATATGGGATCAGGAAATGGGATATAAATATCCTTGCTCCATTGAAAAAGATCTGGAAAATCCCATTTCTTCCTGCTCTTCAGGGAATCTTGGAAAATTTCTTCTTAGTGTAATGAATTTAAGATTAAACCATGCCATTCCATTGTTATTACTTTAATGTTTGTTTACAATGCATTGTATGTTAAGGACACTCTTCAGCACATAAACTTTGTAAGGCAATGAAGAGTATTGAGCAGGTGTCAGTTTTCATCCTCTGACAAGCCTCTAACCAATGGGTTGTCTTTAAAAACTTACACCAAAGAAAAGGAATTTGAGTTCATGCTTTGCAAGAAATTGATGGTTGGCATATATTCTGTATGAATTCTCACAGTTTTAGAAAGCCAAACATAGAACTCCTGATGTTACAGGGGGAAATTACTTTCCTGTATCTGCAAGATATGCTATGACTTGCTTAGTTAGTCTATTTTCCTGTTTTCGGAAATTTTATGTGGAAATTTAAAAGTTCTAAATATATATTTTTGCCTCAAACAACTTATGGTAATGACTCGATTTTTAATATTACATTTATTTTCAAAATCTTTGGCTGATTTTTTAAAAATTCTTTGTTATTGATTAAATCTAATATAATAAATTAAATGTCTCAGTTTTTTAAAAAAAGACATCTTGAATGTTACTTTTACATTATATTTTAGTGTCATTGACTTATCAGGAATATCTAGGACACTGCAGCCACTTACAAAAATGAACTAATGAAAATTTAAATTTGATGTAAGTACAAAAAAGCCTTTTTCAACAAATGTACATGGTTCACAATAAAAAAATAATGAATGGAATTGGCTGTTTTAGGTACAAAACAAATATGTAGTTTGTCTATTTTAAAGTAAATTAAAAAGAGAAAAAAGTATAGGACTTGTATATGTAGTCTTGCTAGAGAAATATGTGTGCTTGTTTCGATAGAGTAATTTTTAAAGTTGAAATAAAGTTATAGGTGCTGTATCTCTTATAAAATTTTTAGGCTTCTTGATATTTTAGCATTTCAGGAAATTGAGAAGATTTGTTATATACACATATATAGATGACATATGGATACTCTCACACAGTTCATAAGATGTATATACAACTGTCACAAATAACATCTGTAGACTGTAAAGCTATTAAGGTCTTTTAAGACAGTAGCATTTTCATGTCACTAATATAACTATGGGGACTAGAGGAAGTTAGTTACTTGGTCTCATCTCCCCTTAAACAAAGCAATATGGTATTATAGGATTTTATTTTCTCTTTTCTTTTACAGAATAAATGGAGAGAATTCTCACCATTTGGTTCTATGACTCTACCACTCAAAATAGCCAGAAGAGGTGAGACACTCAATTTCTGTTGAAATACCTTGACTGGCAAGATAAGATACATGATTGCTGCTAATAGTAATGTATAAAATATTATAGCTTAAATCTATCTACTAGAGTCCTCTCAGTGGCAACGTGGTCCTGTAGATGGGTTTCCTGAGGCTTTTAACTATCTGACTTCACAATGGTTAATATAATGACTTTCTAAAGTCTTTAGTAACAAGAATGCTCACTGAGAGTTTTTATTAAGTAGACCCATGTTATACTCTGGTCAATTTAAATTCATATTAGGCTTTTTTTTCTGTTTTAAAAATCTAAACCAAGAAATCAGCAGTGCGAGGAAGAGAATGTCTATCTTATATTAAAACATATTTTTCCATGTCTCCTAACACTCTTGTGAAAAAAAAATAGTACTAGAAGAGATCAGAACAAAATTTCTCTCAAAATTCACCTAGTTATTAGGTAGCAGAGTATAGTGATATACACTAATGGTCCAAAATCCTGAATTCACTACTACAGAGGAATACCTAGGGTTCTTTACCAGAAAGACATTTTAGAAAACAGTAGAATAACTCAGTAAAGAGTTAGAGATGTTTACAGTTGGAAGGCTTGCTGAAAATTACGCTTCTTTTTGAAAAATCACTCCCATGAGAACTTGCTTCACTGCTGTTTAACCATAAAGTTAACATCTCATCACATCATTTGGAAGTGTTATAGCATAGAGACCTTGCTGCTGTCTCCCATTTCCAGATGGACTATGGCTGTGCACAGTTGTTACTGAAAGACATATAATGATGTTCTGAAACACATTTAATGAAAGTTCAAGCAGAGTAGAGGACTAATAGTATTGACTATATGGCGCTAGATGTGAAATATGCATTAGCTTAATTATTATGTACACTAAGCTTTAATAGATTTAATTTGATGTTATCTATATTCTACTTTATGTGGAAAATCAAATGCATATGCATAGTGTTGAACTTTAGAATGCATGACCCTTCAGTTTCACTGACAAACATAATGTAATTTCAGTAATCTTTAAGGATTTTGTAATTATTTATAAAAGAAACACAGAAGATACTATCCAGAATGGACATGCATAGGCAGGTCATGAGGCCTGTTCTGGAGGAACTCAGGAAGACAGAGAAAAGTTGACAAACATCTTGGGGGATATCTTTCAACTACTAGGAAAACAATCAGGACATGCTCAGTACTGCTGAGAAATGAAAAGGAAAGCCAACAAATTTGTCAGGGATAACACATAATGTTTCGTTTTACAAACCAGCATCTTCAGCCTCATGTCAGCAATAAACTGAACTGATAAAGATGGAAGTAATCTCTAGATTAAGAACATGTAGAAACCTATACTATTTGCATTGGAGATGGGGAAAATTAGAAACGACTATTTCATTGTATCTTTAGGACTAGAATAAGGGGTAGTGAATGGAATTGAGGATGGCAAGCTCAAGAAAAAAAATAGCAAATATTTGCTCTTTTTTTCTTATGCTCTCATCTCTGTCTCATAAATTAAACAGTGGTACACATTGTGTGTTTCTCATCCTCTGTACACTAAATATATACAGAATTCCTCACTCATCTCAGGAATATAATCTTGTATCTTATATACTGCATTTACATAGTTCTTTTTCTTCTTCCTTTTTTTTTTTTCCCCAGAGAACCTTAATGCTGCCAATAATCTGCTTTATTCAGATACATAGAAATGGGTAAAATTAATCCCAGACAGGCCTTGAAGCAAAGAAATTTTAAAAGTAGGGCATTATTTGCCTTGTCATCCATTGTACTTTTGAGCACTGAAACAGAAAATGTCTTTAAAAAAATAAAGAAAAATTAACACTAGAATTAAGTTGCAGATATAAACCCCCAGATTCCTTCACATGAATTCACAAATTTAAATGATTTATCAATTAGACAATGATCAAGATTCATGACATAGTATGGCAATTTTTGCCTTTTTTTTTCCCCACCATTGATGAATGTTACAGCAGACTTCCGAATTTCCTAGATACCCATATATCAAACTACACAGATAAGGGAAAGATCATTCCAATGTGTAATTTACTTCTTATAAGCAGAATTTCTGCCATTAGCTCAGGCAATTATGTAAAAAATGTTTCTGTCAGTCATCTTGAATGTTATCTTAAGAGTATGGAACTGAGGCAGCTACAAAGTATGAGCTACAAAATCTGATCATGGAATAGAATGTAATTTTAGTTCACTTTTTAAACTAATTTTGTACATTACTTACTACTTTGGTTTTTAAATTTTTTTTTAGGTGAAGGTTGTGTGAAAAAAAGGTGCTATTTGGAGCTACACTTACGTGTGAGTCTTGTAAGGCTGTAAGCAACAGTAAAAAAGCATAGTCCCTCATCTTTTGTGTTTAAAAAAGAAACATTTTTTTATATGTGAATGTGACATTTTTAATGTAATTTCATGTAATATTTTTTAAATACTGACAAATATATAATGTCAAACACTACTTGTACTTGAATACCTTCTTCTTGTATTTCAACTCTTCATATCTAATCATCTCAGACAAAATCCCTATATTAGTTTACAGACATTCATATCAAAACTTTCAATTATTAATATGTCTTTTCAGATCACTTTTATTCTAACAAAATTTGGAAGCCCTTATCTGACTGTTTTCAAAAGTGAAAAACAAATGGAGCACCCAGCACAATAGTTAAAGGCCAAGTGATACCTGAGGTACCCTGCAGTGTCTGAGATATTCGGTGAAGATCTAACAGATATGAAACAAAACTAATAAGAGTCTGGTGAGGTCCTGAGGAGGCAGCTGAACAACAGATGGGAGATTTAGGCTTATAATTGCATTGAATCGAGTCAATTCAGTTATGCTCTAAATAAACACTTGGAACACATAGAAAATGTGTAGCTTCACTGTATAGCCCCAAAAATTTTAAGGAAAATTCAAGAGGTTTTTTAAGTACAAAATGTTTTCAGTTCCCCCTCAGTACAGCTGTAGCAAATTAAGATCTTACTGCTATATGCATTCTTTTTAAACATAAATGTAATTTCAGTGCATGCAGTATATCCTTCATATATGTGATTCCTGTACTTATGTAAATTAAATTATTAGGGAGCTGTTCTAATCCCAGGATAAACCACCTATATTAATATGCTGAATGACTAACAGTTAAATAGAATACCTAACAGTTAAATAGAACCAGAATAATAGTAAATTGATTCTTGACGTAATTCTGAGAATCAATCTGATTTTTGATATATTTTATTATATTATATAAATACATTATATATATATATTATAAAAATACATTATATATATATATATAAATTTATATATTGTATCTTTATTATACTCTGGAAAATAAAAATGTTCTAGGAACTCAAACTGCAATTGGAAGATGTTTCCTGTTCTTCCTTTAAAACATTACAAAAAAGGATTGCCAGAAAGATGTCAGTGGAACTGTGAAGACTTCCAAATAAGTTTTGAAAAAAATCTGTATCATTGAAGACAAACTAGGAAGGTAGTTTGCAGGGTAAATCTGGTGGAATGGGCATATTGTTGAGTAAGTAGTAAATCATCAGGACTAAATAGGTAGTAGTTATGTACTGAAAGTACGATATTCAAACCATATTGAAGCAGATATGTGATTTCTTATGCAAGTTATAGGCCCTTGCATATTGTATTATTACTCACGTGGTTTTTGTTAGAGTTACTTCACATTTTGTTTGCAGTTGTCATAAGGCGTTGGTGACCTCATTACATGTGTAACAGGTGCTGTCAGTATGTGAGTATATGAGAGACACATTCAGCAACCCTTCATTTTACCTATGTAGTTTTAAACAAAATATAAAGCATACATCCTAGTATAATTTTCATCCCAGTTCCCTCCATTATTAGAAATTTTACCACAAATACTCTTGATCTCTACCCCTATTCTCAGCTGCTATTCAGTGTTTTTAAACAGTCTTTCTCTTTCTAGAAGGATATGAATAGGTGAATATAAACCCCACATTATCAACCAAAAATCTTAACTGTGTGGAATAACTTCAGGGAAGTGATATTACTTACTTTTTCCTTTTGTAAGAATTTTTATGGGACTGCAATATGCCATTCTTCCATTTCAAGGCAACTAAGAATTAAGATAGATTCTGGATCATTAAATACAGCTGTACCACATATTTCCAAGGAATAGACACATAGTTCAAGATTTTGGACAGCAAAACATATTTTAACTATCATTTGTCATTCATCAGGTATCTTATGCTCACTAATCAGGATTTACTGCCTAGTCAGAAGATGAAACTATGTGTGTACAACTGTTACAAGATACCTTCAGGTTCCATGGTTTTCCCTCTTGAAATAATTAAAGAGTTTGTTCCTGAAGATAATGACAGATAACTTTTTTCCTGCATTGTCATACATTTTATTCTGTTAAACTGATAAAATTGATAAACTGATTATTTTGTCACAGTTAAAGATAGCATAGCAAAACAATGCTGCATTTTTACAGATAAAGAACAAGAATTAAAATAGCAGTATTTGAACAAAATTCCAGTAAACTAAACTGGTGTTTCAATACCTAATTCTTTTTTCACTCAATGTTCTTGTAGGAATCTCATTACGCATTTTTTTTTCTTTCCTGAAATTGCTTGAGTAAGTTAGTTCTGTTTTAAATCTGTAAGAAATATGCTGATTTTTAACACTTTTGCTGCTTTGCACTAAGTGGTTTTGATTTTTAAAAGTGAAATTTGGCAAGTGAGTCATACATATGTCCTGACTGCTTGCAAATTGACTTTGAAAGAAAGACATTATGTCTTCAGAGAAAGTAAAAAGTTTCTGAGAATGTTTTGAGGATTTCTTTTTCAGAAAGATCTGTATTACTTACATTTGGAAAAATGCTCGTTAGTGTCCCTCTGCACACAATGTAATCATTTCAATAAGGAAATGAAGACCTGAAGCCATGTAAGTTGTTCATTTTTCCAGAAATGCTGCCATTGTTGATGTTGAGTTAAACTTACAGAGAGATACAGATATAAAACCAAAGAATTCTTCCTAAATGAGGTGCAACTGAAAGAGTACACTCTTTATATATCATTATGTGCCAAAATAGGGCATTTGTAGAGTCTGCTTATATTCAAAATACGCAATATATACTTAAATAGTTTTACATCCCCATTTTCATGGTAACTTGATTCCAATGTTAATTTTACATTAAAGTTTAGACATAGTTCCCAGGGAAGTCTTTTGAAAAAAAATATTTTGTGCTCATGGGAAGAACAGAACAGACACTGTTGAAGGTAGCTTGGTATGCCACCTCATAGAATCACTGAAATCCTGCCTGCAATGCTCACAGCTTCTCATTTGTATGTGGTCTGAAGAGCTGTAGAGACACTGGTTTCTTGGTGTAAATGAGGAGGTGGATATATAATTTTCCACGGAGCATTCAAGTATTTATGGTTTTGATTTAGGAAAGCAACAAAATTAGAGAGGAAAGTTTAGGGAGAAGTCCAATGTCAAAATCCCTCATGAAACAAAATTACATTGACTATTTCCCTGTATATTCTTGTGTGAAACTACTCATTTCACTTTCTCAGTATCTCTATAAAACTACTCAGAATGTCTCTTCTCCTTGCAAGGTCTGTTAAGCAAGTGAGGATATCAATATTCTTAAACCTTTCAAAAGGTATGTGATGATGGGCACCACATAAGTGAGAACATGAGTATTTGGCTGTTCGGAACAGAGGTAGAACAATAAGGGCTAAGCAAAGGAAACAAAATATAAATACTGAAAATCTGCTTATGAAGGAAATGCAACATCTTTTGTATTAGCTAAGGCAACGGTCTAAGAAGGAAAAATACTGATAATTAATAGACTAGTTCATAATGAGCCTATAGAGATGGTCACATGAGCATCTAAAATGAGGATATGTGATCCCAGATGTGCTGTTGCAATGAAACAATAAGGAGCTAGCTTCTCCAAATGGCTGAATTGAAACTGAAACCTTGAAAATAGATCATAAAATATCAAATTTTACTCTAGATGTTCTGAGGCTAAGGACTACACATATTTTGCAACTTATTCATAGGAAAAACAAAATTTTTACATTCAATGGAAAAAAGTCACCTTGATAACACATTTGAAGAGTTTGCTGAAAAATACCAAGATAATGAAACATTATTTTTCTTTTAAGTGTTTATTCAAGACTCAAGTGTTTATTTGTGCTCACAGCATACAATTAAAAGTATGCAGTTTAAAATTCTAGAAGTCTGTCTTTGTTTACACTAATCAGAGTCTGGATAACCAGATGGTTTGTTGATCAACAACTAACAAAAATTCCATGCCAAAGCCTCCAAACCTCACTAGATAGGAGATAAAACCTATTATTCAACTTATTATATTTCTTAACATATTATTTATTACCAGCACCAGTAAAAGACACCATTCTCTTTGTTTTCCAGGTGAGAAAGAGAAGCACCACAACTAATGTTTCTTCATTCAGAAAAGAAGTTTTTGCACATCTTGTCTTTTGTTGACTATGGTCAGCATTAAACTGACTAGAATTTGCAATACTAGCCAAGTTTCATTCCCTACACAATTGATGAGAAGAATTTAGTTCCTCTTGAACACCATTCACAAGTCCAGCATGATGCTAACGTAAACCAGGTAATATTTAAAAACTAAGTAGAGGAAGAATGAAAATAAGTTATTTAAAGAAATGCAGAAAGTCACTGACTCTGCTGGCTCTGTGGTTGGACTATTTAGCCTTAAGGGTAAAAGTAAAGTGGTCCTGTGTGCTTGTGCTTGCTCCCAGAGCTAGTCATGGAGTTCATACTGATGAGTGTATTCACACAAAGTAAAAACTATGGAATCCATTCCAGTCTCTGGAAGGCATGACTGAATGAGGCTAGAATTTGTCAATAAACTTCAGTTTTGTGCAGAATGTTCCAACAGTCAATGATATAGGTCCAGCATATATTATACCCCCACCTTCTCTGAATTCATTTTTAAAATGTTATTAAAAGCTTTTGATATTGGGCATAATTTACTGCTGCAATTTCCAGAGAACATGAAGAAATGCTGCAGTAGTATTCTTTTCCTCTGGTATTACATAATTTGTCTCCATTTCACACTTGATGAATATCATGACTCAGAAAAAATTATTTTCCTTCTCTGTAAGAAGATAGGTTCTTAGAGATTTAACTCAAAACATTGATGTTTAACATATAGACTCCTAAATCTAGAAATAATACAAAGGGATGTATGATGGTCATGCTCTGTGGAATAAGCAGTCTTGCTGAAGTACAAAATTGGAATACTCCTGAGAATCATTTTTATAAACCACTCATTTTTTGTGTTAAATGGAAATGGCTAAATGTTTCATATCTGGGGTAAGAAGTTAATACATTTTAAGGAAAAGCACAACCCCATAAACCCACAGAAAATGGTGTCACTTGCTGTATAGGTAGTGTTTTAAAAGACAAGTATTTTAAAAGATAAATTTATTGCCTCTCTGCAGTTCAACAAAAAATTAACTAGATAAATGCAAAATATTTTTGCACTTTTGGTTTTTCTGCATCTTTTAGAAGCCCAAGCAGAACAACAATCTCAGCCTTCACACTTGGTACATAATTTTTTTTTTTTTCCTTTTTTAAATAAAATACATCAATCATCAAAAAGGGAAGCCCTGCAAAAGTAAACCTTCTTGTTTCCTTCTTTAGGGACTGTTTCATAAATATGGAGAATGAATAACCTCTTGTAAAGACAGGACTGTGTGACACAAATATTTTAAGGAACACATATCATTTACGCAAAAATGTCCCCATGTTGCCTTCAAATGGCCACTTGTACCACTTTTCACATCACTTAAAAGCATGTGGAAAACAACACTGTGAACATACTTCACAGACCAATTTATCCTTATGTGCTGTGATTTAGCTGTTATAATTTCCCTATGGAAATAGGAATACTGCAAACAAAACAATGTGCGTGTAGATGTTTTTGTTTCCTCTGAGCAGACAATTTTTTTAATAATTGCTATAATGTTATTTTGTATAATTTGTATTCTAAATAGTCCAGGAGTGGAAGAAGAAATTAATAAAGAGGGGACCTCTGTTTTCATATTGAATGGCTCTGCCAGAATACATTTGAGGAACAAAACAAAATAATAAAATTGGGTGTGCAACTGTCCTCAGAGGCAATCAGGAGAGATTTTGATACTGTGCCAGTAATT
This sequence comes from Prinia subflava, assembly GCF_021018805.1. Taxonomy (NCBI): domain Eukaryota; kingdom Metazoa; phylum Chordata; class Aves; order Passeriformes; family Cisticolidae; genus Prinia; species Prinia subflava. The sequence goes on from NC_086249.1 coordinate 64,262,396, forward strand.
TCCTTAAGTAAGTAGGTTAACTTGTATTTTACAGTCTTTTTTCATTAATGAAACTTTCTCCAAATTCAAAATAATTTGAGTTTTTAATGTTGTTTTTTAGTTAATATAATTAGAAGTTACAGAATCTTAACACTCAATATATTATGAAGAAAGATAGTGTTATAGAGGGAAGGAAAAACTCCACAACACTAAAATCAAATTTACTCATATACATAGAACAAATCTTAAAAAGGCGGAAACAGATACTTATAATGCTTATAGTCTCAATTACTCATATGCTGTTCTGTTGTGTTTCTTATGGTAGTAATCGCATGTCTTACCAATATTTTTCAATACTTATGAAAGAAATCAAAAAATATACTATATTATAATAAGTTATTTTGATTTAAAATATACTGGGGTTTTTTTTTTATTTGTTTATTGTGAGTTTTATCCAAAATATATTTTAAAAGTAGGTGAATTTCATGCAGACAGCACAGGAGCCAAAGATATATATATATATATGTATGTATATATATGTATATGTATATGTATAGAGTGTCTGGGGAAGAGGAAATTTTTATTTATGGCATAGCTTGAGAAGACAAAGGCAATAAAAAGTCATGGAATGCATAACTTCAGAAATGATCCCTGATTGAAGATATTGACAACAGAAATGAAGTAGCCTTGGGATCATTTTAGGAAAATATTATGCAATGATAGATTTTATACTGCTGGAGGAGTTTAGAGTTCTGGAAGTTATCTTCTCACTTGCAAAGAGACCTTCTGGAAGAGACCTTCTCACTTGCAAATAACCAACAGTTATAAACATTGGTATTTGGTACCTCTGCAGAGTGGAAGCATCCCATCATCCATACAGCATAATTCAGGGACATTCAGAATTTTACAAATGTCACTGATTTTTGAATGTAAAATGTGGAAACCTTTTAAAAAACATGACTCAAGAAGGTCCATAAACATACATAGCCATATACTTATCAAATAAAAATAGGAGTGCAGCTGAAAAAGCAAACATTTTAAAGCTCATGCAGATTACTTCTCTTCTGCTCTCATGTTTTATTCATTTAAAGCATAGTCACATATCCATGACAGCATGGCTAACTTAATCTTTGATTGTGGAATCAGCTACGTTTTGTGAACAAGATCTTAGCGATCAGGCTCTGGTGCTTTGCCAAAGCCAAGTGCCTGATGTCTTACATTTCCAAGAGACAGATATAAGCCCCAATTCTCATTTGGACCATGAGAATTATTAAGGTACTTGACTTATTATTCGATCTCGCACCTTCCTCCATCACTACTGAGTGCAATGTTCTGAAAGCAGTACCCATCCCTCACATGAACTTACACAGGATTACAGCACGCCGCAGGAAAAAAAAAAAAAGATGCTTCCCTGCTGTGGAAATGAAAGGGTTTCTTTCCATCTCTCTTTTGTGCTTCCAAACTAAAGAAAAGCAAATATTAAATTGACTATTTAAACTAAGATAAGCACTGTTCAGCAGCCTCTTCGCTAAAGTAAGAAAACTGCACAATTTTTTTGCAGTACTGTGTGTTGGAAGACAAGTAGATATAGGCTTAGAAAATAGTAGGTGTTTGTCTTCTCTTTGCTGACATTTTAAAAACATCTCTTAAACAATATTTAAAAACCACTCTCTGGTAAAACTACCCTGTGGACTGTGCTGCCCTCAATGTCACAAAACCCTATCTTGCTTTAAGACAACAAAATACCAACCTAAGGAAATCCATCTTAAAGCTTGGCAATTTTTTGCCTTCTTCCAAAAATTTGAGAGAAAAACGGATGAATAGACATCTGTCATGCTGTTCATAAGGATATGTAAATTTAATGGGGAAAAAATGCCTTCTCTCATGCTACATATATTTTCCAATATTCTGTCTTATTAACATATCAGAAGGATTTAAAAGAAAAAAAAATCTTGTTCATTTTTTTCACAATATTTCTGTTGCTTTTTCTTACAGTATTTTCTACATGCACTTTTCATGTGAAATTATAAGAGGTTTTGCCACCAATTTTTGGAAAACTGATTGACCTGTTATGGCTTGCAAATTCATTGCTTATAGAATTTAAAGTTTGTCATATTTTTTGAACTGGAAGACAATTCCTAAAATGAAATCTCTCTTATCCATTCTGTCATAAGTAACATTTCAAGGCCTAAAAAGGTAGGCAAGTAAAAGGAATTCAGGTCTCAGAGAATTTCACCTGAATTCTCTTAAGATGGATGCTCTGTTCAATTCCGCATTTGAATTTGCCATGTTTCTGAAATCTGACTAAAGGACATGAAGATATAAATTTTATATATATATATATATATATATATATATATATATGCACATGAGCTAACTTTTAGGGGCAGTAGCAGAAGTAACTAGAATACATATCAGAACCCAAAATGGGAGCCATCTGAAGTTTCTACTTATTTGGTTTGGGTTTCTTTCTTTTTGTTTTTTGTTTTAAACATGGATTATTACAAAACCAAAATAGGGCAAATCAGAGTGCATGCAGATGTGCATCTAAGTTGGAGTTTAAACAATCTTCTATGTACTGGGAGATATTCTATAGAGGATGGAAATAACTGCTTTCATCCCACTTTCCTAAAGGGATGAGGCTAATGCCATCATCCTGCATGCAATCTGCTGCCATTACCTGTAGTACCCATTAGCAAGCGTGGCTAAAGCAAGGCTCTGTAGGTACAGTCTTTGTAAAAATGAGAAAGAAGTTAAAAATGAGAAGAAAGAGTGCACATGAGTGCTCATAAAATGACTGATCAAGTGAAAAGCTTCAGAATGAGGTCATGTCTTCTTAGAAATCAGAGTCCAAAGAGGAAAAAGACTTCACAAATGGGGTAAAAGTTCAGTAGAGCTGTGCACAGTATTGAAGAACAAAACCAGCCAATGACAGAGCCAGAATTAGACTTCATTGGGTTGAAAGCTTAACAAGACAAATTTTGAAAGTTAGTGTTAAATTTTACTTACTGAAATGGTGAAGAAATAAGTCCATGATACCCTCAGAAAAATTTTATAATTGATAAAAATAATTATTTATTTTAAAAAGTTTAAAATATTTATAATTTTAGCACTCCTTTACAGAAAACTATCTTCAAATTATCTTCAGTCTTCCAAAATCTGGAACTACAAAAACACAGTGAAAAATTTAATATTGGTTTTTATTTTTTTTTTTCCACCTTGATTTTAGAATGTGATCAATGATGGAGTTGTTCTGAAATTACTAGTCAAATATTATTTGAATTACCCTTTTTTCTGCCTTCTATACTCATACTCACCAGAAAAAAATTATGTGAGAGTCAGTATTTTCTTAATTTACCCTCATGCTAGCAAGGTAATAATCACATGTACAGTGCATGATCTTCTGACTTTACAAACATGCCATTTTTTAAATACCTACAATCTGAGTTGGAATTTGAAACTTAGTAGAGGTTGTCAAACAGACGGTTATGGTTAAGAAATTTACACATCCAAATTGTACTTGCCGTTTCTCCTGAAGCCTTCAAAGACAGCTACTTATTTTACCTGATTCTACAAAAGAGTTAAACATTTTCCATTCTAATTTGTTTTGGAGCTGGGCTTGGTGATGCCACACATTCTGTTCATACTTAGTGTGAGAGGAAAACAAGTCACAGAAAGATGCTGGGGGTTGTGTTGCATAAATCAAACAATGTTAAATTCTGCTGGGAACAGATCTCACTATCCCCCAAGGAGGAGCTGCCCCTGGATATTATTAATTTGGAGGTCCAGTATTAAGATGTTGAAGAAGGCAAATTTGTTTTACTCTTCCTGATTTAAACATCCAGATCTTTCTTATAAGTTATATCAGACCCAAATAATTCCCCCTTGGTGACAAATAATAGGAAACGTGCAAACTAATCTCCAGAGTGTTAAAATAAGGTTATTCCTAAGTCATTCTTCTCTCTAGGTAATCAAAGTTTAGAATGTTATGATTTATGTTGTTTTCCTTTGCCTCATTTTGCCCCAATTAAAATGTAACACGACTGTTACGTCTTATCAATTGCCTCAAAGATTCATTTTTTATGCCTTTTCCATTTTTCTTAAATATTTTTCCTTTATTAATGATTCATTCTCATCCTACGATGCAATCCTATATCCCTCCAAGGGTCTCAGCTAGCTCAGCCCTTCTCAGGCCTAATAGGATTATATCAAGAAAGACAGGACAAGGATTCAAAAGAGGCTCTCTTACCCTTTTAGCTGCAAGTCCTTTATTCCAGGTTGATGTCCCGGGAGAGAGAGAGCTCCCGGGGGACAGGGGACCCTTTATCTTAGGGTCTCTGAGGGAGGGGCTAGCTGGCACACAGCCAATGGGGTCAGAAGGGGAAGGAAGGGTCAGACTACATGACAGGAGTTCCAGGGGTCCCTGAGGGAGAAGAAACCATTTCCCCAGGGGGATGTAACATCTCCTCCTTTTTTTGTTTAAAAAGATACAGAGAGAAGTTCTCACATTCTGTTTAACACGGAGTGTGGGTTTCCCACCACTTATGGTTGGTAGGGAGACCGGACCGCTTTAGATTTGCCAACTCTATATGGTTGACTTCTGAGGTAGAAGATATGAGGCCATTAATAGCCTTGAAAATCAAACAGCGTAGGATTCCGAATGCTATGGTTACAAGGAAAAGGATAACAAAAAGTAACAAAATTGTTTTGACTACAGAAGTCCACCACCCAGTGAGTCCCCAGCCCTTGAACAGTTCCTTGATCCAATCTTCTGATTCTTGCTTCACTTGTCCAATCATGTTGTTCATGCTTCGGAGGGCAGCATGGATGTTTGGAGCCTTTGAGGACAAATTCATGCAACAGAGTCTGACGTGGCTGAGGGATGATCCATGCAGCTGCCAGACTGTTCAGCATTAGCAGGATGACAACTTGGATGGGGTTCATCATAGGGTTGAGTGGGGAGGTAGGTTTTCTCTGGAAGGGAAAAATAAACATTTTTAAAACATGTTAAAAGTTCCTGTTTCTGCCAGAAGGAATCCACCTCTAAGGAGGATCTTTCTCTTCCATCCGGCGGCGTCTTCTCTTCGAAGCATCAGTCACTTGCTTCTCGTCCCCTTCTGCTGGAGCTGGATTTTTGGGGACAAAAGGTTTCACCCACTTCTGGGGAATCCACCGAGGGCCTGAGGGAGTAGCCACACATGCATAGCCACGACCCCAGGTCACAAGCTCATAGGGACCTCTGGTTTCCCAAGTTTCAGGATCCCTAATCAAAACCGGTGGACGCTGAGACAATTTAAACTGATCACCACTGTTAAAATGACGTACCACAGGTGGACTCATGTTTTCAAATGAACAGTTTAGAAAATTGATGGTGAACATGGCTTTGCAGAGCTTCTGCTGTGGTGTCATCCACGAAGCCGAGCAGTTCTGCCTAGCCAGAACCTGTTTGAGCGTTTGGTGTGCACGCTCGATCACAGCTTGACCTGTGGGGGAGTGAGGGATGCCAGTTTTATGCTCCACTCCCCACTGCTGGACAAATTCTAGGAACTCCTTGGACACATACCCTGGGCCGTTATCAGTTTTGATTGTTTTTGGAATTCCCAATACTGCAAAGGCTTGCACTAGGTGCTGCTTGGCATGTATGGATTTTTCTCCTGCGTGTGCAGAGGCATACACTGCACCTGAATATGTGTCAATGCTCACATGAACATATTTGAGGCGACCAAAACTAGGAATGTGTGTGATGTCTGTTTGCCATACCTCACAGCTGCCCAGGCCTCTGGGGTTAACCCCCATGCCCATCGATGGCATGACCTGGAGCTGGCAGTTCGGACAGGTACCTACAATGGCTCGAGCCTGGCTCCGTGTTAGTTGGAATTGTCGGATCAGGGCTGGCACATTTTGATGGTAATGTTGGTGACTCAGTTTTGCCTGCTGGAAGACATCAGGGAGATGTGCCTTTTCAACTGGTGCAGCAAGGGAGTCTGCCTGGCGATTCCCCTCTGCGATCTCACCTGGCAAATCAGTGTGTGACCTCACATGCATCACGTAAAACGGGTGCTGTCGATGAGAAACCAAATAGATTAGCTTTGAAAGCAACCTGAAGAGATGTTCATTCTCTATTTCCTTGAGCACAGCCTGCTCCGCTCTGGACACTACTCCCGCCACATAGGCAGAGTCGGTTACCAAATTGATTGGTTCTGAGAACTTCTCAAAAGCTCTTACCACTGCGGCCAGTTCAGCCACTTGGGGGGATCCCTCCACAAACTCAACATCAGCTTCCCAATGCTGAGTCCGTGGGTTCCTCCAAGTCACGACGGACTTGTTTGAAGTACCCGATGCGTCTGTGAAGACTGTGAGAGCTTTGAGTGGTCTCCGACTCCTTTTCTCATGAGGAATAAGGTGGAATTCCTCATTGAACAACTTGTGGGACGGGGCATGGACTGATATTTGTCCTTTGTAGCTGTCCAGAGATAGTTGGAGACTGGCATTGCTCTGCAGCAAATGCTCAAACATCTCTTTGGTCAACCTCTCAGGAGAGTTCTTTCCCTCCTCTGAAAGTCTGACCGGGAGGTGAATGCATGCAAAGTCACAACCTGCCAATTCACACAATCTTACCCTGGCCTTCCGAATCAGCTGTGCTATCAGCTCCTGTGGCTCTGTGATGGTCTTGGATCTTTGGTGGGAGAGGAAAACCCACTCTATTATCAACAGTGAATCTCTCTCTTCCTCGATCCACTGAAAGATCAAGCCATGCAGGTGTGGCAGTTTTCCTAGAACAATAAACTGGAAAGGCACCTTTGGCTCACACCGGTGAGCCTGTCTCTCTGACAAGGCTTTTTGTACCTTTTCGATTGCTGTCTTCGCCTCTGCGGTCAGCTCCCTGGGAGACGTCAGCTCCTTCTCCCCCTTCAATAAATTGAAGAGGGGTTCTAGATCTTGATTTGTGAGGCCTAGCCAGGGTCTTACCCAATTCAAGGACCCACACAGGGAGTGGAGATCTGCTAGAGTTTTTGGATTGCAACCAATTTCTAAGCTCTGTGGAACAACAGTCCTTGCACTGATTTGCAAGCCCAGGTATTTCCAAGGTGGCATCCTTTGAACCTTGTCCTCCTGTAACTGAAATCCAGCAGAGGTTAAAACTTTAACCACTAGGTCAAGCGTGTGTTGGAGTATAGAGTCATTGGGGCCACACACTAGCACATCATCCATGTAGTGAAGGATGATGGCTTCTTTCCTCTGTGCGCGTATTGGAGACAGTAATGAGGCTACATATTGTTGGCATATAAAAGGACTCGATTTGAGACCCTGGGGAAGGACCCTCCAGTGATAACGCTTCATTGGGGCCTGTCTATTGACAGTGGGAACTGAGAAGGCAAACCTAGGGGCATCTTCAGGGTGCAATGGAATTTGGAAAAAACAGTCCTTGATGTCTAAGACAGCCAATTTCCAATCTCGGGGGAGCATTGTTGGAGTGGGCATCCCTGGTTGGAGGGGTCCCATGTCTTCTACTATTTTGTTAATTTCTCTTAGATCATGGAGCAACCTCCACTTATCCTTTCCCGGTTTCTTTATCACAAAGATCGGGAAATTCCAGGGGCTAGTTGTCTCCACAATGTGTCCCTGAGCCAATTGCTCTTCCACGAGTTTTTCCAGCGCCTTGAGCTTTTCTTTACTCAAAGGCCACTGTGCTACCCATCTGGGGGTGTTTTCTAACCACTTTAACTTCTGGGTAGGGCGCTCCACAGTGGCTACTTGCAAAAATCCTGGGGTGTTTTAGGAATGACCAATCGGACTCCCCACTGAGACATGGTGTCTCTCCCCCACAGTGGGGCGTTATAATCTGCTACGAAAGGACGGACATTCGCCACCTTTCCATCAGGTCCCTCAATTTGCACCACGTTTTTCGAAATCCTTGCCATTGAGATTCCTCCTATGCCCTGAAGTTTGCCTGCCACCGGCTCTAATTCCCAGTTTGAAGGCCACATGCTTTGTGGCAATACGGTGACCTGAGCTCCCGTGTCGAGTACTCCCGCCACTTGGAGGCGCTCTGATCCACAAGTAATGTTGCACATCATAGAGGGTTTAGGTTCCCCCACCACCTCTGTCCAGTAGACCTCTGGTGATTTACCGTCTGCTGTGATCTCTGCTGGAACCGGAATGGCTTGGGCAAGAATTTGCCCCGCTATCAGATAAAAGGGTGGGTGCAAACAACGAGCCAACAACATGAGGCCTATTATTTTTCCCTTTATGGTCATGGGAGCTATCTCAATTTCCAAGGGTGTGTGTGCCGTGTCCCCAATAACAAAATACTCACTGTCCAATCCCATGTGGTAAACCGTCAGGTCCTGTGAGATGTTAGACAGGTCAACTGTTATAACCATCCACTCAGTAGATCTGAAATGGAAACCTTTGGTAGTTACAAGTCTAAAACGGCCAAGTGGCTGCCGAACCTTGTTAGTTGAGCATTTAACATTTACATTTTTCTGCACCCCCACACCCCGTGACCTGCCCTCCCCCCCCTTTTTCTTTAAGAGAGAAGCTTTTGCCAATGTGAGTCCCGCTACATTTATATCTTTGCGCGTTGTAGTATTAACCGCGGGCACGCGCTGTAAATTCAGTTTTTTTGTTTGTTGGATTTCTTCTGCTTCTGGGTCTGAGGGCAGGATCTGGCGAAGTGTCCTGGTTTCTTGCAGCGGAGGCAGATGATGCGCTGCAGCTGGTCTGGTGGCATCTGTTGCCTGCTGGGGTGTGGTCTAGCAGGGGCTGTATGCTGTGGGTGTGTTGTTCCAGGGTGTCTTTCAGAAGTGCAGAACAATTCTGCCCGTCTGGAACAAGCTTCTATCATCTGGGACAGAGTAGGTGGTGGGTCCAAGGGTAAAGTGAGGATAATTCTACGACAGGTCTCATTAGCATTTCTTTGAGCCATCTCTTTGATCAGCTCTGCCTGCACCACGGGATCTGGTATTTGGTGTTCCACCTGTGTCCTCAGACGATCAACAAACTGTAAGAAATTCTCCGTAGGAAATTGTTTAACATTGACATAACTTCCTTTCCCTTCCCTTGATGGTAGCTGATAAAACATTTTCTCTGCAACATTGCTAATCCTAAGTAAAATTTGTTTGGATAATACTCGGGTTTGTTTTTCGGGGCAAGCCCATGCACCCTCACCACACAGATGTTCAAATGTAATATCATTATTCTCAGTGTCTTTAGCCATATTAGGGTTTTGCTGAATCTCCTGTAAAAGTGTTCTTAAAGCTCTTTTCCACATATTGTCCCACAGATCATACTCTGAGGGAGATAACAGACACCTGAATAAGTCCTTAATATCATTAGGGACCATTTCATTAGAATCAAATGTAGCTCTAAACATCCCTTTAAAGATGGGCGTGTCCCTGCCAAACTCACGTTGTACTTTGCATAGTTCTTTCTTGTCTTGGTAGGAGAGTGGCTGGTATTGCCGAGAACCCTGCCTTTTGCCTACATATGCTACTGGAGCTACAGAGAAAATGGGTTCATCTGCATTTGCCAAGGGTCTGGAAGCTGCTGCCGGACCCCCCGTGTCTGGGGATACCGGGGTTACAGTGTTATCAGTCCCTTGTGGGTGGGGAAGGAAAAGCGTGCTCTGTCCGTGCTGGCTGGGCAGCCCAGGCTGTCCCCCTCCCCCCGCCGTGTGGCAATCATACCCCCCGCTGTGGCCGTGCAGGGAGTGGGGGGCGGCCCTCTCCCTGCTGCCGGGGAGGCAGGAGGAGGAGGAGCCGGCCCCCCCTGAGCCGCCGCAACAGCCGGGAAGGAGGCATGGGGAGGAGGGGTGGGGTGGGGCTGCCGGAGGCCAGCAGGGGTTGGCACAGGGGTATGGGATGGGGGCGGGGGCAGAGGGAGGGGGTTGGGAGGGGAAGGGGTCGTGGGGGGAGGGTCGGGGCACATGGCAGCCGCCATTGTTATCAGCCACGTGGAGGGGGTCCCTAAGGGACCCTGCCGCCTCGCAGAAGTCCCGGGCCGCCCCTGCCCCCCCGCCGTGATCCTGAGGAGAGAAACTGGCTTTGTTAAAAGGATCCCGGGACAAAGGTAAACCCGGGTATAAAGGTGGATCAGAGGGGGGATTACATGGGGTAAGTTTTTGCTCCTGGCTGGGTTTGTTTAACTCTAACAGATGGTTACGAGCTTGCAAAAATATTGGGATAAATACAGAAGCGGCGTGATCATTATTTTGGACTTTATCTGTGATTACCGTACCCACGTAATCCCAAAAAGAAACAGTATCTATCTGCAGCAATTCAGCTTCAGTAAATTCATGTTCTAACCAGCGAACAAAACGTTTTTGCAGCCTTTTGGAAATTTTAACGTTAAATAAAAGGTCCTGGAGTTGTTTTAATATACTCTTTTGAGGAGCTGATAGCTGCATGCCCATGATTCGATATTATTGAAAGCTATTAGCTCAAAATCCAGCCTCCAGCTGCTAAAGTCAGCTGTATGTAACTCCTGTGTCTCCTATAACCAGAGAGAACAGGCGGGGAAAACTCCGGGGCTGCGGTCACGCGTCCGCGCCGTTTCTCCAGCCCCGGTGGCACCGGGGGGTCCCCGCCGCCTTGCTTGGCCGATGGGATACGTGCCCGGGCCGGGGTTTCCCCAAAAAGCAGGGCTCCTTGTGCGGAGCCGCCCCACGGGTCCGCGGGCTGCGGCAATCAGAAACGAAAGAAAAAAAAGAAAAAAAATCGCCGCAGCAGGGTCCTAAAACCCACCCGCTGCTACTAGCAAAGGTAAAATTACGCCCTCCCAGTTTGCGGTACCGATCAAACGGAGGACTTTACCTGGTCCGTGGTATCATATGCTGAGTCAGAAGCAACTGAAGGTCCTGTCTTTAGCTCACTCGTGACTGGGCAACCACAAGCTACGAGCTTATCCCTACCCACCTATAGCAACAACATGTGGCCAAAGTGCCTAGGGTAATTGAACTTCCCAAAGAGCTTTCAAGACTATGAAAGGTCTCCAGCTCCGCATGGGTTTCTAGAATTAAACCCACTTGGGCGCCAACCGATACAATCCTATATCCCTCCAAGGGTCTCAGCTAGCTCAGCCCTTCTCAGGCCTAATAGGATTATATCAAGAAAGACAGGACAAGGATTCAAAAGAGGCTCTCTTACCCTTTTAGCTGCAAGTCCTTTATTCCAGGTTGATGTCCCGGGAGAGAGAGAGCTCCCGGGGGACAGGGGACCCTTTATCTTAGGGTCTCTGAGGGAGGGGCTAGCTGGCACACAGCCAATGGGGTCAGAAGGGGAAGGAAGGGTCAGACTACATGACAGGAGTTCCAGGGGTCCCTGAGGGAGAAGAAACCATTTCCCCAGGGGGATGTAACAATCCTATGTGATCTTTTTGCCTATGCAAAATACCTTGACTTTGTTTCATGAGTAGGTAAAAGGGAGAAAATCCTCTACTACCTCATGTCTGAACACTGGTAACTATTTGATAGGAACAGGGAAAATGTTAAAAAAGCAAAAATCTATGTCACTGGCTCATCTGCTGTTGACCTGTTTAGACTGGCAATATTGGACTACTGCACCTCAAATTGGTTGTGCTCAGTATGTCCTGTACTTAGTCTCCCTTGAAAGTACCTGGTGAAATTTCAGAATCTGCAGATTGTGGTTTCTAACAATGAGTGAGGCTTAATATGTTTTTCTCACTACAGACATTTATGTCTTTCTCACTGTATATCAACCATAAATGCGAAAAAAATGCAAAATAAGGCAAAGCTCTGAGCACAGGTATAAATTTATTTTATTTTAGATTTGAGAACAGATACTTTATTTCACAGTTTACATATATTTCAGAAAAACTGCTGACATCTCACTGCTGTTATAAAAAGACATAGGTTAATCAATCTTAAGATATTTAGAAATAAAGTGTTTCTTTAAAATTTGTGTTCTAGTTCCTTAACAATTACTTGGAAGATGTTTTCATAGGATAATTTTTGTTCACTCTAAAATAGGAAACCAAGGTTAGATAAGTGACCTTTTGGAACTGCTTTTTTGTTAAGGCCATCTGAGCTGACCATTTCAAATTTAAATACTCAACCTTTGGACACCTGACATTAAACTAGATTGTTTGCTTGCTTAGACTACAAGGATAGAAGAAAAAAAAGCCAGAAAATTAATGCAGGATACTATTTAAAAATTCAGGGATAAATAATCTTAGTATACATGATTTATGCTATTTATACACTATTATATGCTATTTAAACACTATTTAATGCTATTTAACTTCAGCAAAATGTATAGCAAGCACATTTATGTGTTTCTCAGTATACTCATAGTTACTGTGATCTCCTGGTTTAATGGGGACAGGAGAATAAGCACTACTAATAGTGTGATTCCAGTGGCTAGGGATTTATTTTTTGTTGGAAGTTGGAAGTTGGAAGACAAAAAATTACAGATTACAGAATTTTATTCACTTCAGGTGTCCACAGAGTATTGCTTGTTAAACTGAAAAATGCCACAAACATGAGTGTGTTCCATGGCTCTGAAAATTATAGGTATTGTTTTCTCATAGGAATGTTAAATCATAAAGTTATGAAAACCAGCTGGAATGTAGACAATTGGTATTATATGACCATTGTGTATGTCTTCCTTCTATTTTAAATTTTCAAGTATTGCATTAGTTGCAAATGAAGACAAAATTTAACTTCATACTATTCTTGATTCCATATTTCTGTGTTTGCTTGGGGTTTTTTGCCTAGAAAATTTAGTACCACAGAACTTTTAAATTTCCTTCATGTGAGTTATTCGCTTCAATGTCTTGAGACTTGCATCTTAGAAGAAACCAAATTGTACTGTGAAAATCCTTATTTCCACTGGGATTTTTATTTTTAGAACTTTTTTGCTTTCCCTCCATCTGCCTTTGAGCAATTTTCTGTGCTTCAAGCATGAACAAGCAATATTAATCCAATTCCTAGTTTCTGTGAGGCACATTAAGTTAGATGAAATGCACCTCAGATCACCTCTTTAGGAACTATGCATTTGTTTAACTGTTTCATGATCTCACAGCCATCAAATCTTTGCAAAACCCAGAGCTATATACTATGAAAAATATAAATATGTCTGAAGTGGATGTGAAGATGAAAAACAATCAAGTAGGCACCATATTGCTTTTTGACAAGGAAGGGTTCTACTGTGATTTTCAATCTTGCAATCATTCAAAACCCTCCCATTTTAGGATTATAATTCAGTCACCATTCAACTTACTCACTAGGTAAGGTACAACAGCAGTACAGTTAGTACTTGCATTCAAAAACAGTTCAAACACTATGAAGAAAAAATGACAATCAGTTTCTCCTTTCTCCTTTCTTAGCTTTCACTCAGTTACAGCAAAAAGAAATTTGAGTGTTGGCCTTTTCCTCCTGCCCATTCATAGGGCAAGGTATTATCTTCTGTACTCAGGAAGAGGATCTAGGTTGACCAAAGCATTTCTCACTTTATTTTGCTTCTGTTAACTGAGATTCACATTCCCTTTCTGTTACAAGGTTGTTCCTTTGATAGTTTACATCACTTTTTATTTACAGGTTGGAAATATTGTGTAGAAATAGCTTCAGAAGCTCTATTCTAAATAAAAGTAACCTTTTAACAAATTTGCATCTTTTAGCTGTAGGTCCCTACAATCTTTTAATTGTAGCTTATTGTTGTATATACAGACATATATATGAATATACTAATTTAGACTTCTAAATTCAAACCAGGAGGGACTAATTTGTAGGTCATTACAACAGAGCAGTTGTTCTGGTACTACTGTTTGGCACTTTTGTTACAGTTTTTCTGTTAAGCTGGATAGTCTTTATTTTGCTCTTTAAATCACAAATGTGTTATTATGTTTTGCACATACTTGGGGAAAAAGACAAACAAACCCACAACAATATCTAGTTAGAAAAAGCCCAAAATCCAATATCAGGTTTTTATCTGGATAAAACTTTTCAGATGCAGAGATTCTCTTTCCTTTCCCTCCTGGAAAAATAACATGCGGAAGAACACCCTTACAAAGGGAATTGTAGTGGGGGTTTTGTTTGTTTGTTTCTTCTTTTTTTTACCAGTTCTCCTAAGGACAATTTCATGTCTTTCTGTCCCCATCCTGTGACTCTTCCTGCAGAAGGTTGCAATAATAAATGGGAATAATTATCTGTATATCAAAGACGTTTTCTGCTATCTCTTCCCTGAGATATTAAGTAGTTTTATTGGTAAATTATAAAAAAAATAATACTATATTTAACACTTAAAAGAGGTAACTTCTTCAGCATATACAAAATGGAGCTTCTCATGTAGCAGGAACAGAGTGCCCAATAGGACCGGGGCAGTGATTGTCCCGTTGTACCCAGCACTGGTGAGGGCCGAGTACAGTTCTGGGCTCTTCACTATGGGAAAGACATTGAGGTGCTGGAGTGTGTCCAGAGAAAGGCAACTAAATTGGTGAAAGTACTAGAGAACAAAACCTTATGAGGAGCTACTGAGGTAACTGGAGTTGTTTAACACAAAGAAAAGGAGGCTTAGGGGGACCTTATCACTCTCCAGAACCACCTGGAAAGAGGTTGTAGCAAGGTGTGGGGTGCTGTCTTCTGCCAAGTAACAAACAATAGAACAGGAGGAAATGGCCTCATGTTACACCAGGGGAGGTTTAGATTCAATATCAGGAAAAAATTCTTCACTGCAAAGATTGCAAAGCACTGGAACAGGCTGCCCAGGGAAGTGGTTGAGTCACCATGCCAGGCAGTATCTAAAAGAAGCCTAGATGTGGCACATAGAAACATGGTTTGTGTCAGTGGGATGTTTACAGTTGGACTCAATGATCTTAAGGGGTTTTCCCAATCTAATTCCAATCCCATCATTTCCAGCTGATGATTATATGCTATCCAGGGTTTTTAATGAAACACTGACAAAATTTTCTTTCATATTTTTATTTTCTTACATGCAAATAATAGAAGTGACTTATAAAAGATGCTATAAACATGGAATGGTTAATTCATATTCTTATGATAAATTAGAAATTTATAAAATTGTATAAAGTGATATCAGGTAAAAGTTTATGTTTTAAGAGATTTTGCAGCAGATGGTGAAACTGATCACCCTGAGACAGCCGGCGCCCCATTCATAAAAGAACAAAAGGACTTTTTCGGGAAAGCTCGCAGCTGTCCCAAGCACCGGGAGGGGATCTCTGGAGATAGGCTGGCACCAGCAACTCACACCTTGGGTGCCACGGACCATCAAGCCACATCCTCGATATCCCGACCACTCATCAACTATAAGGACCTATAGAAATTGGACATTAACATTTGAACTAAGAAAAGAACTCTTTTCTGCTTGGTCGGGGAGACTCACGAATTTGTATAGTTGGTGCGGAAACAATGGGAAATACGGGGAAATATTGCCGAGGGCAGAATAAAGTGTATAAAAACCAAGCCCCGAACCGGGCTGATTTTTGAACCGTTGGGGAGATAGCAGGCTGCCAGACCCTGTATCTCACGGTTCACCCTTGGCATTTCCCGGGAAAACTCTGTCAAGTATCTCCGCTGTGGGTGGGTTATCGAAATTCTGTGATTTGATTTGTTATTAATAAACCAAATTATTATTTCAAATTGGAATATCTGATTGGCATTTATAACAAAAGAACTTTAAATATTTTTCCTATTCTCACAGTTCATTTCTTCAAAACAATGCTGATGCCAAAATCTCTGCACTTTAAATACCAGAGAAAAAGAAAATCCTCAGCTTTTAGGAACTGCAATAAATGAAACAGACAAAAAAGTATTCATGAGGTCTGGTTTGTGTTTCTTTTTACAGGAATCTAACTGCATTTCTACCACAATATTCAATGAACTAGGCTATGCTCTAATTTTTTTAGTGGAATTTTCAATAAATTGATGGTACAAACATTACAAAACCTATCTTCATCATACATTATACAAATATTGTTTTCTGCACTCTAATAATTTCATTATTGTTTCAAAGGGAAAACACATATAAGAGAACAGATTAAGAAGAATCATTTGTTTCCAGAAACCAAATTCTATACTCTTGTCATGATTACATGAGAAACAGTGTTAATATATGTGTAACCAAACTATGTGTTCTGCACCCATCTACATTATTCCTGGTGAACTGCTAATGTTGGGTGGTTGACACAGCCTCTCATAGCACACCCAGACCCTGCAAGGCAACATTTCCTAACAAAGACCCAGCCATAATAACTCCCTCCAGGGGAGCAGCAACACAGGTACACCCATCCTCAGTGGCAAATGGGCCATCATGAACTGAATAAATAGGCAGCTATGACTATCAGAGACTCCAAAAATATCCTATAACTCATAGGATTTTATAATTCCATTGTGAAACTCCCTGCCCTGGTGGAGGTACCACCTGAATCTGACGACTACCACTGGATATCCAGAGAAGAACTAGTCTTTTCCACAGGACCACCACTTTCAACAGGATCACAACCATCACTTCAGTGGGACTGCAATTACCAGGTGTAAGGTTGTACTTTGATTTTGTCAATTTAAGCCAGTGTTTCTGTACTATTACCTTTTTTGTAATTTTCCTATTGAATTGTAACTCTGACTTGAAATCTCTCACAACTTATTTGCGTGTGGTTAATTCTTCCCGCTGGTTTACCTCAAAGCAGCACAACTCCGTAACTCTCAATATGAATCTCAACTGCCAAAAAGCAAAAGGAGACTCTACCAGTATATTTATTTGTTAAGTGCGAGAAGGCAGAAGCTAAACCTTCCTGGTTTCCTTCCACTTCACCATTCCCTTGAGAAGAGACAACATTTTTTTACATTATATTTTCCATTATGTATAATTGGAGGAAAATCTGTTAAAGGAAAGTTGATTGTCTAGTTGCAGATGTGTATATACAAAAAAAATTGAAACACTGTTTGTAACTTTAAACATTGAAGACATTGTTTACTAAATCTTGAAGGAAACTGCTATTTCTCTTTTTCTTTATATGATTGAAATTCCCATGGTCCTCCTAATTTGTTATTTTACTTTCTGTTTTTCCTAAAACATATAGTGTTTCTTTAGACTAGTTCAGTTGTTGTATATGTCAAACTCTCACACACAAATATTAAAGGACATTTATTAGAAAATCTCTAGAAAATGAAATAACTGGAGGAACAGGCAAGTGTTTTAATCTGAGCCTTTCTGCTACTGATGTTGCCATCACTGAAAAGCTCATGAACTTGTCCCTCAGAAGAAGTGACACGGCCAGTAGCTACAAACTTCAAGGTATGGGGAGAGACATTACCAAAAGGCAGGAAAAATCTGGGTGAACTTCTGTAAGGAATGGTGTTTCTTGTTGTCAATGCAATTCTGGTGTTTGTATAGTTTTAGAAATGTTTTGCCTTCTACTTTACTGAAAACGAAAGTGTGTCTGCTCTTCAGATCTCTTACACACTAAGTTATGAGCAAGTGCATCCCTCAAATACAAAGGCAACTTCTGGGCTGTATAGTAAAGAGTCACTTTTTCTCTCTGGATCAACTGTTGTGATCAACCTACAGTATTAAAATATCTATTTTAATGAATTAACCTTCCCAATATTCATATATAGAAAGTATAAATTAGCCATATTCCACTCTGATGTTTTTACTGTCTCCTCTGACAGTCAAAAGAAAAGCTATTTTTACATTATCAAACAGTATTGCTCAGTAGAAGTAGGTAAGAGTTGGGCATCCAATGCCCACAATATCTGCCTCCTGGAGAAGAAGTGAAGAACTCCTTACAACTACCTCCAACAAGACAGTGGACTGTACTGGTTGAAGATATTTTAATTTATGCTCCTGTAACACATCTTCTTCTTCAGTTTTATATGAGAGATATTTTGACTCTCAACTTTGCTCTGTGAATAGTGGGAGGGCACAAATAGGAGATTAATTTTAAAAATGTATTTCTGAAATGAGCTAACATGCTAATGTGAATGCAATTGATGTCAACCAAAAAATAGTTTAAGGTAAATGGTCAATTCAGGACCCACTAGGCACAAAAAGTGGATTTTCTTTTTAAAGCAACTTCAATAATGTGCTGAAGAGACTATGAGGGAATTAACATGCCTACTTTTTACCTGACTTTCATAGCTTTAGTTTGAGAAGTGTACCAAATGCTGGCAGAAAGTTTTTATAGTAAGAAATTAGATAAATACATGATATAGTGCTAATAAAGCCTATTCAGAAATTATGGCATTTTTTACTCCACATCATTTTAAGTTTAATATTAATAATCCAGTGTTTAATTCTATGCATAGAAATGGTTAGTTTACATATAAAAGAGAAGGAAGAAGGAAATTATTTAAGCTGCTGAGAATGGAATTGGTTTCTATGTTCATGGCATTATGATATCTTGTCAAGCCACAAAATAATAGGTTTCTGGTTGCTGTGAATCATATTTTTAAAAAAAAACCTCTGTATCTCAGAGAACAAACAAAAACTCAGCAGTGAGTAACTTACTGGAGTTCTGAAGAATAGACAGGGATTAAGTTCTGAATTTTTTGTTATTTCTAATCATATTATCCATTACTAGAGCATTTCAGATACCTAAATTTCCCTCCATGTGGTTCGTATCACATCTATGCAAGTCAATGACAGAGCTCCCACTGGAGGGTTAGTCAGCTTAATAAAGAATAGAAACCTTTTTTAAGAAATTCTAGCTGCATGAGTAATTGTGATGTTGGATGATTTTCTGCAGTTATTTGATAAAAAATGAGATGCTTACATCAATTTGAACTTAGAAAATATTATATGTGAGATTATAGGAGATTGTATCGGATTTGTACTTCTTACTGCTAAAGGGTAAATAAAATTCACTCTGGCAAAGAAAATTTCACAGATTCTAAGATCAGTAACAGTCAACAAAGTGGATAATGCCTTCTCTCTAAATACAAGTATGTTTCCTACTTTAATTGTAAAAATTCAGATATGTTTTCTGTAGTCCAAACCATGTTGCATTCAATTAACAAAAATCATCCAACATCATCAATAAAAATTGACGTATCATTTTCCATTTACATTAACTTCTATTACGTCTGGTACAAGTATTGCCTTGCAATTTTTTTTTTATACTTGGCAATAGCACAGTCTTTATATTAAACCATTGGTGGTGTGTCTGCACTATTTACTATATTAAATATTTATCTGAAAATCTAAAAATTGTAGTACATATTTTCTCCTGATATGGACTGAAGCTTTCAAAAAATGACTGACAATTATGGAATTTGAGGACATTTTCTTGTTGCTTTTCACCTATGATAAACAAATTTTTGATTATGCATTAATACTTTCATGTTTCTATACAACACTAGAGAAGTTGATTTTTTGTTTGTTTGTTTTCAGAGCAGCAGATACCACTAAAGAGAACCATTACTAATCATTCCCAAGTCTTCAGGCATCCAACAACATCACAACCAAATCACTCAGTGGTATAAAATTAAACATTTTTTTAGTGGTAAAGATGACCGTCAGGAATGGATAGCAAGTTCTGTTCAACACAAACACCCTCCTGGGCTCATGCCTGTTCTGGATTAAAAAAAATCCCACACCAACCAATCCAACTGTGACTAGCAACATGACTCAGAGGACCAGGACACTCACTTGTCCAACTGGTCTAGGTATCCAAGTCCCACCTGCCAGACTGGCTTAATGTGTAATGATTCTACCTTGGGCTCAGTCCTCAGCCTTTGGTACAGTGTCACAGTTTTATGTTTCTTTTAACCTCTGTAGGATTATTGTTTTCTGTTTCAATTTTCCATTTATTACTTTCAAGCAACTATTGTAACAAACAAAATTGCTTTCAAATAACCTTTCTTTGCATTGCTTTCAATTTTTCACTTACTGCTTTCAAAGCAGAAAGCTCTGCATTAGCTGCCACAGGTCTTTTTGATGAGTTGAGCCAAAGCCACACTGTCTGATCTTCTCTACATCCAAGGTCAATTAGTGATGCCTAATAAGGACACAAAGCTCTTAAGTGTTCACATATCTTTCTCTTGTTTCTTTGCCAGAAAGAAATAATTTCTTTGCTTTGAGTTTTCAGTAAGTTTCCCATTTAAGAATCATGTGTGCTTGGATTGTTTTCTCAAAGCGTATGATATTCATCTATTGACACAAAGTTGGGAAGATGTTGTCAAGATCTTACATACCTGAGTGGTTCTTTTGGATGGGCTTCACTCCCTAATATATTAATGGTTGTTCCAGTAGAAAATATTTTCAAACACTTTCAGGAAATTTAGTCAGATCTTTAATCATTGAGAAAGGTAAATTAATATAGAAATAATAACTGTTGTCATAGTATGTCAGTCAAAAAAGTTATGCAAACTCATTCATTAACTGATTAAAATTTTAAAAGAAACCAAACAAGCACTTCAAATCCAACACCTCCCCTCAAAACCCCTGCTTTTTTACTGATTCTTGTCTCATGAATAAGCTCTTTGAGAACTTACTGTTGTAAAAATTGGATTGCATGTGTGGATGATAATTACTTATTTTTTTGTTCATATTAGCATCAGAGGAGGATAATTCACACTGGGGACTTTAGAGTGCAGCCACCAGCTCCAAGCATGACCATTTGATCAAAATTTTCAAGGCTTTGTCCACTCTGGTCTTCAAAAATTCCAAAGATCTCAAGACCGCACAACGTCTCAGGGCAACCTGGTTCACTGTCCTAAAGGAGATAATGCTTTTGTCCTTATAGCCAGTCTGAACTTCTCTGCTTTTAATCTCAGACTCACAATGGAATGTCCATACCATCTATACCATCTTGCTGACCATTTGCTGATTTTTCCATTTTTTTGTTTTGTTTTGTTTTTTTAATTATTATAAGCCCCGAAGTAGATGTAGGAGCTAGATAAGGAGTGCTGAGTTAGGGGGATAATCACTTCCCTTGATCTACTGATTGTGTCCCCATAAGTACATCCCAGGATTCTGCTGACCATCTTTGCTGTCTAGGCATACTGCTGCTCACATTCAGGTTTTGTCCACTCCCCAGCTTGTATCACTGCTCAGGGGATTTTACATCCCAAGGGTAGGGCTTTGCTTTTGTCCTTGTTGAGTTTCATGATGTCTTTGTCAACTCGTTCCCCTAGCTTTTCTATTACTCTAAAATGACAGTGCTACCCTCGAGACTATCTACTGGTTTCTATGATTATTAATTTGAATAAATTCCTGTTATACATGACCTAATACCAATACTCTTTGAAATGAGGCACTGTGCTAGTGCAATGGAAGTAAAGGGGTTTGATTCTGATAACAGTACCCATTGTGATCTATACTAAATTTGTTTTACATCATCCTTACAAATGACCACCAGAACCTGAGTTTTTTAACTTTTTAAATTCCATTGTGCACTCTAATTTATCTCAGAGATTTCTGTTATGATTAGTCTTTCATGGTATGGCTCATCACAGTGTTCAAGATGAGTAAGGAAGACCCTGATTATTTATAGTCCTGCCAGTCTCACTTCAGTCTCTGATAAAATTCTGGAAAAGGTTCTTTTGGGAGTTATTGAAAATCACTTGAGAGACACTGCAGTCATTGGTCATAGCCAGCATGGATTCACAGGGGTTAACCATTGTTGGTTCTGCTTAACCAACTTAATTTCCTTTCACAATAAGATCCTTCAACTAGTTGAAGACAAGCCAGAGGATGTGGATTTTTTTTTTTTGTTTTTTAATTTTAGCAAAGCTTTTGATGCTGTCTCTCCCACTCTCTTCAGGACTAATGTCCAACCTACAGGTAGACAAATCCATAATACATTTGATGAGCAATCTGCTAATGCATTTGGCTCTTACATTGGATGGTGGTAGTCATCAATGGGGTGCTGCAAGGTTTAATTTATAACCCCAGTCCTCTTTAATATTTTTATAAATATTCTGGTTGCAAGAATTGCATGTCAGTTTTGCCAGCAATATAAAATTAGGAGGTGTCATAGACTCTTCAAGGGTGGCGACCTTTCAGAGAGATCTAGACAGACTACAGACTTCCAGTCACCAACTCTGTGAAATTGAATAAGAACAAGTGTCAGATGCCACATCTAAAATTTTTCAATCCTTGTTTTACTTATAAGTGGAGGAATGCGAGCTTGGAAAGAATCTCTCTGGAAGAAAATCTGAGAGTTTGGGTTTGTTTTCGGTATTTCTGCAAGGAGCAGGGAGTTGGGTTTGATGATTCAACCTGATCCCTTCCAATATGAGATATCATATGATTCTATGGATCTTTGACTTTTGTATCATTGAATCAAACATCTATTGTTTCTATCCTCACAGCTATGGAGTTTGTTTCTCTGAGACACCCATTCAAATTTTCCCTGTCTTGTCATCAGCATATTTCACAGATATACTCATGGTTTGGTTGCAAGATCATGAAAATATTATATAAGATAATTTCCTTAGTCAGTCATTGTGGAACTTCGTTCCTCAAATGCTCACTTCTTAAAAGTAGGAAAATTCATATTTCTCATTATGTATTGGGTTAATCAAGAGTTTGCTGTAATACAGCATATTTGTAATAAACTTCTGGACAGTTACTTGAGATACCTTTTCAGAAATTCAGGAGTGAATAGTACTTCAAATGAAAAATAGGAGTTGAGTGCAAATACAGTATTAAATTTGCAGACAATCCCGTTACTTGGAACGTATTCTTTTGTTTGTTTCTGTGTACAATATTCAGCACAGATTTTTATAGCCAGGCAATTATTATTAACTTTAAATTGCAGCAATTTATTTTGCATGTTGTTTCAAGATAACGTTGTAGAGTACTAAAAGCCACATATTTTAGGTTTTGTGAAATCATGAAGTCTAGAAAACCCCCTTATTAATACTGGTACTAATAAAAAGTCACAAATTTTGATGAATTGTCCCTGCATTGAAGTGGCATCTATTTAAATTTGCACTGAGTGCAGCCATGCTTTAACTATCATAACTAGTTTGTTACCTACATTCAGTAGATCTTTCTTTTCACACTGTTCTCAAAAAATGTTGGTTTGGATTCATTGAGATAAATGGAAATCATTATGTCAGAATTATTCCCTTAATTAAATATTTTATAATGAAGACACTATATGTTCTATGAGGGATTAAAAAGAAAAAGGTAAAGTATGATGTATGATGCTAACTCAAAGACAAGCTACCATAAATTGAAAAGGGTATCCAGTGATAAGCCCTGATAATCAGTCTTAAGTATTTCAGTGGTCTGTTAATAAAATTTGTGGTAGTGCTTGTTATCACATGGCATTTAGGTTTCCTTGGCAGTCTTTCATGAGTTCTTTGCTACCTTTTAAAAAGTGTCAATTCTCTGTCTTTCTGTGAAAAACAGATGTAATGGCTGCTTCTGGACAATGTAAAATCAGAGATCAAATTTACAGACACACTCTGATTCCAGTGAAATATATTGCGTTGTGACTCCCTCTGGGATATGCAAACTTGTTATCTTGAAACTCTTTCTGGGAGCTGGACAGAAAAGTCAAATACAGCTTGACCTTTATCAATTCATACACACTTTCCATGGGCTACTTGGCCCAGTTAATAAATTCTTTAAATCACTCTGGGAAGTGCTATGGATGCATTTGGTGCACTACTCTGCTGTCTTTAGCTCACCATAGAACTTGAGCTCTAGACATAACAGATTAAGATAATCTAGGCCTCCAGCTATGACTTCTGTCTTCTGTGTGTCTACATGATTGACAGGAAAGGTATTAAAATTTAGGCACATTAAATGCCTTTATGCCTTTTTCTCTGAGACAGAAGCACATACTGGGTGCAAGCCTCCGATTTCACAGGCGGCTGTTCTAACAGTAAGAGACTCTTGTAAAGGGAGTAACACTATTTCTTCTATAGTCAGAGATTTCTAAATTTCTTTGCAGCTGAACATAATCTGCAATGTACTTTACAGAAGACATGATCATACAAATACTCAATTAACTATAACCATAATGGCTACTTAGCCATTCTATGATTTTAACCCCCGTTTAGATGGTTGCCATGCAGGAAACTAGCAAAAAAGTAGTTTTTAAATAAAGAATGTGTTGGTTTGAATGAATAGCTTTAATTCACTGTTTTGGAATAAGTACTAATGTGTGGAATAAAACACCAAAAGCTTCAGCTATGGATTTTCATCATTAGAATTTCAATATAGGGAAGATACCTTGTTAGATATGATATTTACTTCTGTCTGTAATTTCAACCTTTTCTTAATTTAATCAGCTTATAGAAAGCAGTTTTAAAAAATGCAAGAAAGGGAAGGAAAAGAGGAAGTTTAGATATTTTTAAAAATTTATGCTCTTAGCCTCATAATCAAAAGAGCGTTAATATGATTTAAAAGGTATGAACTGTACAATGTTTCAAATAGAACAGTTTCTAAGAAAAGAAAAATTATCCCAATAAGATACTAAATTACTTCAGGTAATAAGAATGAATAAGTACTCTGATGTACTCACATATTGTAAAAATCCCTAGCATTTCTTTGTAGTGAACCACAATATGTCACTCTACCTCTTTAGCTACTTAGATATATTGTCCACAATTCAAGTTTCAGTCACACTTCATCTCTATTAATAAAGCTATCTAAATATTTAGTCATATAGGCTAAAGAAAACAATCAAGACTTCTTCCAAAGTCAGTGAAGAATTAGGTCTTTAAAAGGCTGCTTCACCCTAAGGTTGTTATTCAATTTCCTTAAGAGGTAAAATACCTTCAGGTTCAAGTCTCTTTACTGACTAGAGAGCTGGAATTAAATGGATGAATTTGTATGTCTGAAAGAGATAAAGATGAATTGCATCTTTAACCTGTTGGATGCTAACAAATGGTTCTCATCTGTTTGTTTCAAATAACTTTTCACTGTATATTTTGTACTACCTCCAAACCCATACATTTAATGTAATGTTTTAATAGGTGAAGCAGTGTTTGCATAAAAATAGTATATTAATATTTTCTATATGTGTATTACTGCTCCTTTCTACTTTTCTCCATCTGTACTTTTTCTAATTTTACTTATTCCTGGTTTCACTATTATTGATGAGTGAGTACATTATTAACTATTTAATTATATCATTAAGAATTGAATGAGTCAATATTTTTTTGTCTAATCTATCACCTTTTAATGGCATTAATTTAAGGCTTCTTAACTAGTCCTTTTACGACATTATAGACAGATTCTTCCTTATCTTGGCACATAAACAATAAACCATCATTTTTGTGGTAATTTTACATCCACAGGAGTTAATTATGAAAATGTTATGAGTATAGAGAACATAATGCTTGTTTTAGGATTTCCCATATTATCTGTTAACAAGTCATCAGGTAATCGTCACTGATTTATAAAATATTTAAAGGAGTTTTACAATTCCATTACTTTCCTCTGGAGAAAGAGATAAATTCTTATTGCTACCCAGGCAGACCAAACTACATGAAATGGTTTAAAATCACTGTGCTATCATGATGTACCTAATTCTATATCCTAAATCTGGTGTTCAAGATTTTATTAAAATGAAACTGAGTTGTCAGAGCTACAGAGTAGATATTGCTTGAAAATTAGTGATGAGCATATAGGTGGTTGCAGGTTTATCTCATTCTTGATTCTAAGAATAAAATTAGTCACCTACAGTACAAGATACTCTTTTTAATGCACATCGTTTCCAATTCAGTAAATGCTGTTAATTAAAATCAAAGTATTTCTTATGGACAATGTATAAAAGGGAGAAAGGAGCTTATTAACTTGAACTATTACATCTGAGGTAATAGGGCTTTGAATCCTTAAGCAGCTTTTATCTGATCAAAGTACATTTCTCATCTATTGTTTTCTGTATCCAGAGACCAAGTCTTATAAGAACCCCAGAAGTAATTTTTTCCTAAAACTTCAACCCATTATAATAATGATTCTAGAGGTCTTGGTTTAACATTGCCAAAGAGATGTTTTCTTCTTTAAGAGAAAAATATTAGTGTAGACTTTTACTTCATCCAATATCACTGCTTGGAACCTGGTTATTTTCCAGGTGCTGAACTTCTCATCAGCTAACTTAGGCTGAAGTTTACTAATGGTTCCATGCAGATGTGAAATACAGTCATACTCCCCTGTAGTTGGCTCCAGTCACTCATTTTTTCCAGTAGCTGGATCTAGACCTTACTCTCCTCTGTTAGCTGGTATTTAAACCTCTAAACTTCCTGGCCACTCAGGTCTCTTTTTCTACCTGTTGGCTTGTTCTCTAGCTGAGAATGTTCTGTTCTCAGGCTGAGAATGGAGAGGTCATGCCTGTAGATGATAGTCAGAATTAGAATTTATGACAAAGTTAGACTATGGTCACAAAGTGTGAGGCTTTGTCCAGCAAGGAGTTAGGAATTCAGCTGTGCAAAGAGAATAGGTCATGAAATGGTACAAAATAACACAAATTGATAAAGTAAAATCTAAACAAATCAGTATTGTCAGAATTCTACACTTGCTGTTTTATCTGTTACAGCAGTACTGACCCTTACCATACAGATTAATGGACAAAAGACTCATTAGTATCAGAGCCAAAATTGTTATATAGAAAGCCTTCTAAGTATCAACTCAAATTCTTTTCTGTTATGCTTCTCCTTCCTAGGTCATTTTGAGTGCTAAATTTAATGGAGACAGTCTCTTGTAAGCAGTGAGCTGGTGATTGCCACTGAGTCCTCAGCATATTGGTTTGCTCAATGGGGAGAAAGTAGGGCCAGGGAAGGTCCCTGTCCCTTAATTTTAGATAAATGTGGGCTTGTATTTGTGCACTCAGTGGTCACAGTCTGCTCAGCTCTCTGAGTTTCCCAGCCAAACTGTGAAAATCCAAACATTTCCTGGGATTCTGTAGTGCAAAACCTCTTGTTTTTACTAATAAATGGGGGAAAATTATCTGATTTAGTTGGTGACAGTGTTCAGTTTTCTTTTATGAAGTTTGCCATCAGAATATTAACTTTTTATAACTCATTATTAAGGACAGAATGGCCTAGGTGAGATTCTAATTTTTTCACAGAAGTTGCTTTTTCTTACCTTTTTAAATATAAAAAATATTCTGCATTTAGAAAAGTACTTGGGCATATTCAGCATTGTTCAGAGAAGTCAAATCCCTCAGGCAGTAAAGCCCTCAGGATTTGGCACATTAATACAGCTGATATACAGGGCACTGTTGTTAAGAGTTCAGTCTAACAGTGGAAGTATCTATTCTCAACCTGAGAAGAGATAAAGGCAAAAAGACTGACATTTGAGAAGAAGAATCAAAGAAACAGGGAAGTAGGAAGAATTGCAGCCTGACCAATACTGTGATCTCTCTCTAAAAAAGTTTAGGAATCCTTTGTCTATAGAAAATCACTCACACTGACAAGTCTTCGGGGATTAATGTACCAAATTAAATTTGCCTTTTTTTCAAAAAGATTTCAGCCCTTCCTTCATGTCTGGATATTTAAATGTCAGCATGGTGCTAAACGTTCTTTTTGTATTACAAAATGATTTGGAGCTCTTTAAAGGAGCTGCTAAACTTTTAGTTTGGTTTGACAGAATAATTAAGTCATTAAATGAACCAATAGGACTTTATATCTACTAAATTTGATTCTGAATATTACTCGTCAGTTCACAGCACCCAGCTAAGGTAGACACATTTATGTGATTTAGCAATTAGTTCATTAGTATCAGTACTCTTTTGGCATCATCTTTCAAAGACATTCTTATTGCCATTTACACAAAATCACAAAATAAATGTTACTTAGATTTGCAAAAAATGAAGTAAGAGTGCACTGTGCCATTCACCTATTCAGGTCCCCAATGTAGCACAACTTACTGTATTTGATACCTGTTCATATCGCAGCATTTTATTTTAAGAGGAAAAAAACCCCAAAACATATAATACCCTCCCTCTTTTTTTTTTAATGGCCATGATGTCAGATGCATTACAGACCTTCTTGGACTCCTCGTATAGCAAATCATTTTTATACAAAAACCAAAAAGGAAATATTCTAACTTTTATTTTTATTTTCTTCTTCTGTGTTTAAACTCTCTGTTGAGAACTCTCAAAAAGTTTGCTTCTCCCAGTAGGAGCCTACTGTTCAGTGATCATTCTTGCTTAACATTTATGCCAGAGAAAAGCTTTGCTTTACTTCTGCTTCTAACTGATAGTGCATGACAAATGAGAGCTTCACTTTTTTTTGCTTAAAGACTTATTGAGAAATCTTTACTTTTCTCCTCTTCCTTCTGCCATCTACACACAATTTTTTTTAAACTAAAACAAAGCAATGTTTTCCAGATATGTGTTTTTATTCATAACATTTCATTACAGTTTTATATATTCTTGTAAACTTACAGTAGACACAATTTTTTATCTTCTACTTTTCCCACAGAACTTGGAGAGGGGGGGACAAGCTTTGGGGTTTTTTTGCAGTTTTTGTAATTTAAAATTAGAATCTTCTAATAGAAAAAAACTGCAAAAGTGATTTTCTCTCATTTTGTATAATTATGTAAAACTTGATTTCACAGATTGCATGATAACTGTCGATTATTTAATTTTAAATTTTAATACAGTGATGAACTAATCCTTACTGAAGGCAATGGTAGGAACCTTCAGTGCTACATTAGAACAGCAGTTCAGCAGGCATTCACAATATGTCAGAAATATATACTCCTACAACAAAATATAATGGTTTATTGATTTCTGAGTCTTCAAATGCCTAGCATTGGTGCTTCTATTTCTATCAAAGTTAATTATAAGGCACAAATCTTACTCATTTGAATAGAAACTCTTAATCCAGCACAATATTATGCATAACATTTGTAGAACATTATAGTTAGATAATTTTCTGAAGAATTCCACATTATGTTCAAGAATGTTTAAAAGTAAGGCATGTGAAAAGCTCCCTGCAATACTGACAAAAATAAAATGTAAGATTTTCTGGTGAATTTTCAAGGAAATGCACTGCATTTGATTATTTTGGGTTTCAAAAATCTCACTGAAATTATCTGCTGCTGAGGAATGAAAGACTGGCACAGAATCAATAAATATTCAGAGAATGTAAAGACCTCAACAGTATTCTATAAAGAAAACATTTGAGCTGCTTAGCATATGCATGCTTTGAATGCCCATTTAAAACAGGGAATTAGAATAAAAATGTAGTTTTTTGAACTTACACTTTTTCTGGAGTTCTTGGGTTTGATTGGTGAGATAGTTGGTACTCAGCTCATTGGTAACAAGATCTCAGGAAAGAGCAGGGCCTTCTTTGATTATAAGATTCCTTATAGTGAGAGATGCCAGAAACCAGTAGCATGACATTTTCAGCCTCCAGTATCTGCAGGCACAGTTTATTTGCAGAAAATAGATCATCTCAAACCACTACAGCTAGCACAGCCTACCATAAACCATAGGGAAAGAGTGCAGCATATAATTGGATGAGATGCAAGTGTAAACAGGGAAAGGAAAAGAAAGGGAGGAGTCATGTTGTTGTTTAAATTTATGGGGGGTCTCTGGGGAGTGCCCCCCGGAGACCCCCGGGGTCTTTTGGGTTCGTGGTGTTCCCGCGCTGGCAGGCAAGGAGACTCAGATGCCGGTGGGATGTTGATGAGGTGAGGGTTTATTCACTGAGGGAGAGGGGAAGGGAAGGGAAGGGAAGGGAGGAGAGGGAAAGGGAGCATCAGGAGGCCTCCAGGGGTAGAGGGGCAAGAGGGGCAGAGCCTTCTGCCTTAGCATTCTTATCACAGAGGTTCAAAGGGGCGCGGTAACATTCTCCAGCCAATGAGGTTACAGATACAGGATACTGCAGGGAGGGTACAGACTTGGGATAAACCATACATTTTCCAAGGGTGAGATAGAGCAAACCATTTCCATAAAATGCAATCCCACAGGTCAGGCATGTATATGTCTTATGTCTGACATATTCAAAGTGACATGGTGGTTTTGGGGTGTTGGTTGAGGCTGTGTAATGTTCAGCCTGAGGCAGGGATTTAGATCAGTAAAGTTGAGCTTATTTAAGATTACAGGTGGGATACCTCACCTAATACCCATTCAGAGCAATTTAGCAGCTCCTAAGATGAGAATTCTTCTCATACAAACTTTATAACCACAGTCTATTTTATTGCATTTCATATGGTCAATTTCATCTGAGCTACTAATTTATGCAAATGATGCAACTTTAGAGTGTTCAGTTCAAGTATCCATTTTGATTCTACAGTTTAAAGGAGATCATCATTTAGCTTTATACAGGTAACAAGATAGCTGAGATTAATTTTCTCTCTAAAGGCTTCATTGGGCAGAAAAGTACTACTCCATTTATGTCCACATAAACAATCTGTATAAAGATTACTCACTTAAGGTATACAAAGGTGGTAAAGAAATGAGGACCTATACAGAAATTTGAAAAAACAGAACAGATAATCAAATCCCTGACTTCACTGCAGTATGGACTTCTCCCTTGAGATCTGGGGCACAGTGCTTCTACTATATAGGGACAGATGAAGTTGCAAAATAATCCTTAAGTTCTGATTCTGTCTTCCTCATCAGTTGAGAATATGATGTCCCCAAAACTGCCATGCCGGAGCAGGTGGATTCCTGGAAGAAGGCTGTGAAACCATGGAAAGCCCATGCTGGAGCAGGTTCCTGGCAGGGACTTGCAGATCGGTGGAGAGAGGAGATCTGCTGGAGCAGGTTTCCAAGTAGGACTTGTAACCCTGTGGGAGACCCATGCCAGAGCAAGCTGTGCCTGAAGGACTGCACCTCATGAAAGGATGATGAACGACGGAGCAGCTCATGGAGAACTGTCAGCTGTGGGATGGACTCACGCTTTTGAACGGATTTATGGAGGACTGTTTCCTGTGGAAGGAAGAGGAACCCCACCCTTGAGCAGGGGAATGACTCTTCTCCTTGGGGAGCAGTAGGAACAACTTGTGATAAATTGAGCTTAACCCCCATTCCCTGTCTCTCTGTGCTGCTGGGAGACAGGAGGCAGAGCATGAGAAGGAGAAAGGGGCAAAGGGAAGGTGGTTTTAAGACTTATTTTGTTTCTCATTATCCTGCTCTAATTTTGTTTTGTTTTGATTAATTTAGTTAATATCCCCAATTTAAGTCTGCTATCCCCATGATAGTATTTGGTGAGTGATCTCTCCCTGTCCTTATCTCAACCCACAAACATTTTGTTATAATTTCTCTCTCCTGCACATTTGTAGAGATGAGTGAGTGTCTTTGGTGGGAGCTGAGCATCCAGGCAGGGTCTGCCTACTATATATGACATAATTTTTTTTAATCATTCTGCTGTTATAGCTTGACATTCCCAAAGCACTTGCTTTTAGCAAAATTATGATAACAAAAATGCCACAGACTTAAAGGCAGATAGTGTGACTTCTTAGAAAATTCTTGTTTTAAAAAAAATATTAAACTGTTAAAAAATGTTTGAATCCCATTTTTGCACAACACTATAAGTTAAAAAAATCTTTGAAACGTATTTGATAACTTGTTTTCTAAAATACTGGATTTTACAATATTACTTCCCTACTGCCCTAGTCATATACCATTTCATAGATTAGCACAAACCAAAACTAGTTGCAGTCAAAATAAAATATGTTAGTATTCTTCTGACTAAGTTGATGCCATTGACATTTCATTGCCACTAGATTAAATCAGTTCTTAACACTTTCATTAGATTAAATTTATGCTTAAAGAGATGTCTCAACAAAAATTGGACTTGAATTATTGAATGCCTTTCTTTTCCAATTTCTCCACTGGAAATTCACATCACACAATGCAGGTATACAATCTGTAAAACATAAAATAACCTGTGCAATTTCAAAAATGCTATCATGTAAAGAATTGTGGAATTTTATTCCCACTATTGGTGGGATTTCCTTGGACTTGTCTGCCAGAGAGTTTGTAAGCCACAAAGGTTTTTTTACCCACAAATCCATCCTGTGATGAATCTGTAGACAACACTGAATGCTCTACGCTGTGTTTGCATATGTGAGGCTTATCAGTTCAAATAGGACTTCAACACTGAACATATTTTTGAGGTCGTAACCTAAACAAATTCTGAATATTACCCAACCACAAGAGATAAACGCTCTTGCTCTGTTAAAGATGACTTAGCACAAAAAACAATTCATGGCCATATCGGTAGAATATGTAGAACAAGGTGGACAAGAAATATTTGTTCACAGGAATTATTCTCTGTGTTTAAACACAATAGCCAGGAAACATCAGAAGAAGACATAAGATGGGACAAAGAACACTGTTGGTTTTTTTCTGCACACACACAACATGTAGTTAGACTGGGGAATTTTGCAGAAAAGTTTACATAATTCAGAGGAATGCTGTGTTAGCTTATGGAAAAGAAAACAGTTTTGGGTTACACAAGCACTTAATTAGACAAATTACAAATTTTTGAAGGATGAAGACTATTAGAGGAAAATATGTGCTTTCCCTTTCCTTATGCCATTTATAATAGATTGATATTTGGCTGCTATCAGAGGTAAGATGTTGATCTAACCCAGTCCTTTTGACCTTATGTTTTTATGTTCAAGGGGAAATGTACAGGCCAAGAACTGGAAATATCCCAGGCATTATTATGATCTGAAGACCTCTGCAGAGCATTAGAGGAGAATACTTGCTGAACAGGCTAGGAGTCTGACTGTGGTGATGAAAGCAAGAGCTATGAAATTTTAGGTTTTACACCAAAAGAGTTTCAGGAGATTTCTTTAATCAGAAATGGCTTAAAATTTACTTGCTTAATATCGGGCAAAAATAGAAGAAATATTATTATATTCAAGACTTTATTTGAAAATGTCCTATTTCTGACTGAAGATTGGCACATTGAATGAAAGCTCTCTTGAAAAACCATTGACATATATAATATCAAAATTAATCTTCTCAATGCACTTCAGACAAAAGCACCATGTTGCCTAAATCTAGAGTTTTTGGTTTTGGGGGTTTTTTTTGTTTGGTTGGTTGGTTTTTTGGGGTTTTTTTAATCTACAATGATTGATTCAGCATTTTCTGAAAACTTGTAATCAAAAGTGTATTTTTCATTCCTGGAAAATGCCTCTTATGTGCAAAAATGCTTTTAAGATTTGAATTAATTACCCATCTTTAAGGTATGAAATTCCTCTTTTTATTCTGCATTATTGTTCAATTTCTCTTTCTATACTGCAAACACTGGGTTTAATTCTATGTTTTACACAAAATCTTATGGAAAGTGGTAATCCCTTCTGAAGTTGCTGAGACAAGTTTCAATTCTCAAAGAATGAAAGAAATAAAATATTTTTTTTTGTAAAATACAGTTCAACAGAAATAAAGACATACCCAAAATCTAAATTATATTTGAACTGGACCTTACTATTATATCTGTAATTTGAGTAAATACTAAAATTTTATCTAGCAGACAGTCTGAATTTCATTTTCTCCATCCCTCCTTCTGTCCTTATTTCCCTTTCTGTTTTCCTCCACCCACCCTCCCTCCCCTTGGCTGTACATCCCTCTATCCCATTCTTACTTCCTTTCTAGAGAACCGAACAGCTGATATTGGTAGGAATAACCATAAGTCTGTGTGAAAAAACAGTTTCTAGAAATTCTTAACATCATGGTCCCTCTCCTATTTCAATTCAGTGAAAGAATGTTACAAGTGCTAAGGACATTTATCAAGACAATCTGCAGCCGATGCATTTTTATATCCTTTTCTGTTTGAGCTCAGCCAAGGAACAGGATTTGCTCTGAAAGTAGTAAGATCCAATAAATCAATCTAGACTCTTTTGCAATGTATTTCAGTACTTAATCCACTATCAGCTAGCTTATACACCATAAAATTTTCTCCCCATTGACTGCTCCAACAGCAGAATTTGCACAAAGCACAGAGCATAAATTTTACATTATTGACATTCTCCAGATGATTATATGCCCAAGGTTTTGCAACCTGATAAAACAATGGAGTTCACAGAGAAAATTTTTCCTGTAAAGAATACAGAAACTACCAATGTAATAATTTTAGTCCCCAAAATAATTACTTTAAAAAATTCATAGTTTAAAAACCATCATTATAAAATCTGAGGGTGAATTCTTACTTATTCTGCTGTCAACAACATGGGGAAAAATAATAAATTATCACCAACATATAAAACAAAATAGGTACAACTTTGAAAAGTCTTTGGCATCTTTGCCAGGTTGAATCCAAGAGAGCATTTACAAAAGTGTTTCATATACTTTGATAGAACTGATCACAAAATTTGTTTGTGAAAAGTATGTTTAAAAACACCATTACTAGCAGTCACAAGTAATGGTACCATGCAATTTTGGGTTGAAAATGTGTAGAGGGTCCTGAGATATGGTTTTCAATTAGATTGACCATATGATGCCGTCTATTAAAAACAGCTAAACCTATGTCCCAGACAGCAATATGTATTAAACCACATATGCAGAATTGTGAAATCACAACTAAATAACTGTAGAATTTTTCTGTTGTCTTTGTTATTTAGGATATATCTCTCATAGGAAGCAATGTCTCTCATGCTCATGAGGAACAGAAAAGAACTGTATTTTCTTGCATTCTTTTTATTGGTGTCTGAACAAGCATATTCTTTTTCCCCAAGCAGCTATTTCTTTATATTCTATGAGGAAAGAAGCTAAACTCAGGAAAAATCAGATTTTAGAATATTTCACATTTTAATTTGCTTCTTTCATGATCATGAAGCCCAAAATTTTAACTAGACTTTTGCTTCTGTTGCTAAAGCAACGGAGAAAAAAGCAGTGATGTTCAATTTGGTGTCTTAATAAAAAAAAAAAACCCTTGGGCTTTCCAGTAAATTTATTATGATTTTGAGACAGCTACATCTTGCAACTGATGTTAAGAGAGTTCTAGCACACATCTTGTTGAAAAAATTAGTTTCCACTAGGGATACATTTAGATGCCCATCTTGTTTGTTTTATTTTATGCAGGGGTGAATTTTTTAATATTTAAACACATAGTTGGATTTGTTCCTGAAAAGCTTTTAAAACTTGTCTTCTGTTATTTCCACTGTTACAGTGTAAGTGCATTTCTGTCTTCCACTACTCAAATATAAGATTTACTCATGATGAACATTTTGATCTTTCAAAAGACAAATCCCCTGTACTATTGTTCTCTCTAAGGTTTAAAATTCTGTAAAGGCACTACATAATTTTTCTCAGTAGTTAAAATGGGTAGCACAGTTATAGTAGCTTTTAAGTAAAGTATCCTGTGTTTTTGCCAGAAATAATTACCATGTCAATATGATAAGTAATAATTAAAAATTCCATTTGTCATATTTAATGGCTTGCATGTATTTGTAATTGTCATTGACTGTTTCAGGACCTTAATTTTAATTAAAAATAAACAACAATGAAAGTATGTAGCATTTTCAGATAAAATATTCATTAGTTTGTTGGGAATTACAATGTCCAGTGGGAAATAAGGAATTTGCTAAGCTGCCCTAATTGCCCTACAAAGTGTTTGTAAAAAAATTAAGTTTCATGAAAGACATTCCAGCTATTTGACAAAAAGCAACACTACTGGTTTATTCAGTGCAGCAATTTTTAGCAGTCTAGCAGAAAGTAATGGGATCATTAAAACTAAATTCTCCTCTCCTGTCTGCACAATAGAGCACTTATTATCTATTCTGCTCTTCCTCCTTGCAGAGGACTCTTATTGCTGGCAGTGGTGTTTCTACACATGCAGGAAGATCAGAGTGGCCCTATGAATCTGTTCTGTTCACATGAAAGAGGAAAATTTAGACAGAAGGCTCTAACAAAAGATTAGTACTGAATGTTTCTTTTAGTCACTGAATGGAATGCCAGCTGATACCTGTTGGAAATTCACATAAAGATTGAGAATAAACAGCTGGGAGTATAGGTCCTTAATTTCCATGAGAAAAAGAAAAATCATTTTTGTCTGTCTCACAGTTTTTTTAACATAGACCACTGTTGTAATAACTTAAGGGTTGCCTGATTCTATTGTTCCTACATGCTTTGTGATGCTATACCCTTGGCTCAGCTTATTACCATGAAAAACTAAGCCAGGCTGGACCCCAGGACAGAAAACACTGTCCCGATTTCTCAGACAATGTGAATGTGTCTAAACTGAGAGTCTGTGAAACATTTCTCTGTTCAGGATACACTGCTGATAAGCTTCCACACATATGAGACATGGAAGCACATATTTATCTTAATTTTTTAAGTGGCAGTCAATAAAGATAGTGGGAGTTATTCATGCAGGAAAACTGGGTGTCTAATTGAAGTGTTCAGAATTTCTCTCATATATGCTGCTCAGTCTGGTGTAAGTACTCAGTGTGAGGTCTGTCATAATATGGTGGTCAAAACATCTCACTTCCTGGTAATTCAGAATATGTTCCTTCTTTTACTCAGAATATGCATAATGATTTCCCGTGGGACATACAGAATTAGGTCTTCTCTTTGGTGACCATCCAACCTTACTTCTATTATTTACAGTTTTCTCTACTGAGTTTTTTAATACACTTGCCATGACAATTAATTGTTTTGTCCTTTTTTCTCTCTCTCAAACCCCCCAAACCCCCAAAATTATAACCACCATAAACATCATACAAACCACAAGAAAAAAAAAAGAAGCCCAAAACGCCAATCCTCTGAAAAAAGCACAGACGTATTTATAGATTTGGTTCTTACAGAAATTAATATTAAGGAATTCATATTAACAGAAAATGCATGAAAAGAAAAAGAGAATTTCAGTATAGGATGATGTCTCTAGCATTCTCTATGTAAATCACAAAGAAAATGCATACATTTACAATTATTTCCTATATGTTATCTCAAAAAATAAAAAGTGCATGGACATCCTTCAAACAAGTGTCTATTTAAGTGAGCTGGAATCTCAGTTTAAAACATATGCAAAGACAAGGTTTGCTGGTGTGTTATCTTAGTTGCATTGATGGCCAATGTTTAGCCAATTGGATCCCACTCCTTAACTCGTATGCAGCTATTTATGTATAAAATTTTAATCTGCTCTTCGAATCTAGATTCCATCCATAAAGTGTGACACCATCAACACTCTGTTACTTAACAGATACTTAGCAGGCTGAATGAAAATTCTGACTAATGAGTCTAAGCAGCGAGTTACACAGACAAGGTGAAAGAAATGTGACTTTTTTCTTTCTGTCTCCCTTTTTTATGGCAATCCTGAAATAAAGAGTGTGATCATATAATTAAGGTCAATATTATAAAGCACATGCATGCGAACCCTGAACTAACATTTCATCTGACCCTAGTGGTAGTATTTCCTACTTGCACATGCTTAACAATTTACCATTCAGAGAATCTGCATAAGTGTACTAAAATATATGGCACAATTCTGTGGATCATGACAAAGCCATTTGGATCTCCCCTGATGGAATTCAATTCACAACTAAGTCCCAAAGGACAGATACCAAATCAAAGACCCCAAGCAGCTTACCTGGGACAAGGAAACATAGCTAATATGTACCCACATCCTGGTAGTGCAAATAAAACACCAAGAATCTGACCATGTCATTAGGATTACAGTTGTCACAATATTAACCAGTATGTCACAATATCTCTCCAGTGTTTCATCAGCGCTATTTCCCAATAATAATAATTTAAACTTATATGTGCAAGCTTTCCAGTTTACATGATTATTTCTGCTGTTTTACCCTATTCTGAGTCCTTGAGAAGCTGGATGTTGGAAGAGTTGCAGCAAATTTTCAGTATAACAAATTCTTTGCCAAGAGTACTTATGGTCAAGAATTCTACCTGCTTCCCCTAGAATTCACTGAGGACTACTTAAAGACATTTTCTAGTACATAGTATGCCTTGCTCTTTCTTCATACATGATCTTTTTTTTCTTTTTTTCATCCCCATAACCTCTTCACCCGTCACTTTAAGTTGCTTTCCTTTGATTGCAAATAACTGGTGATCCATGACCTGCATGAAGCCCTGGGCTATCTAGCTTCATCCTGTGCCTGCATTTTAAAGACTGCTCTCATGTATTATATTCTATGCTCACAGATCATTCTGCACTGAATGGCTACTGGCTAGCACTATTAGTGAAAGTTATGGTGATAATGGTTTAACAAAAAAAGTGAACAAAGCTAAACAACAACTAAAACAAACAATTTAACAGTTATCTGTCTGTGGTACTGTTGCTGTTAACTAACCTAAAACAAAAGTTCCTGGCAGATCAAGACATGTCTGTACAAAGCAAGCCTCACAAATCCTAGCCCCAGGTACATGCAGAGTTAATGAAAAGCCTGAGGTCTGTTACTGGGAATGGAAGCACTATAATTAGAGGTCTACAGTGTGCACTGGTGTCACATTTCCATTTAAAGAATAAAACTTTTTTCCCAGGAAAGGTCCTCTTAGAAACTGTACTTCTAGTTAATGAAAAGAAAATTATTGAAATGACAGAATTCCATTTATTTCACAATTTTCTTTTGTACAATCTTTAAAAACATTGAAAAAAAATCCAGCAAATGAAGACTCAGCTGTTCAAATGTAACTACTATAGAAAATTCATGGTTTATTCCAGACAATTGTTGAATGATTTGCCCTATTCCATTTATTGAAAGCCCTCAATAAAACTGAATTCAGATAGCAGGGTTAGGGAAGGAGAGATGGAGTGATTATAAGAACTAAAGTTATGTTTGCAAGGTTTATGGAATTTGTCGGCGTCTCAGAACTTAATGTGACATTAAGTAATTCAGCAAATTTCATGACATTTCAAGTTATCAAGAAGAAGTATTTTTCTTAATTCTGGTGCAGATGGCATTTTTTTTTTGCACAATATAAAGCTGTTATCACAATGTATGCAATTACATCTGCAAGGCATTTTACTATCTGGGTATCTGCTTTGACAAATATTTTCAACATTTACGTAACTGTGATGGATAAATGCACGATGCAAATAGCTCTTTGACAATGTGTTACTAGGTCTTTGAAAATTTTTGCAGTGATGGTGTTCTAGTAGTGTCCTGGTTTATGGCAATTTGGGAGGAAACTTTGAAAGAGGTGCCTCTAGAAGGCAGATAGGTCACTAGAAATAGAAAAATGTGTATTGGCCTCCTTCTATAACTAGTTTCATTGATAGTCCAGTGCTTTCTGAAAATTCCCCATGCTTTATATTAAAAAAAAAATAAAAAACAAAGACAAAAAAACCACAACAAAAAATCCCCAATACAAACAAAGAAATGACAGTCTTTTATAACTATAACTAGTCTGTATATGGAAATTCAGCAGTATCACAAATTCATTTATCCTGAAAGAGGAAATAGTTGGTTGAGGTTGAGTTTTCTTGATCCTTAGAGATCCTTATGAACACAACTGGACAAGGCACAGTTATCATTCTGTAACTAGACCTGCTCTGAGAGGGAAGTTGGACTAACTGATCATCTAGATCACCTAAGGTCTGTTTAAAACAAAGATTTTATGATGAGCATAGATTTCTAGTGTGATATAGAATCATTAAGGTTGGAAAAGACCTCCAAGGTCCACAAGTTCTACCTTAATACGAGAACTTTTGATTTATTCAAGACATCCACACACAGAGAGTAGACATGGTAAACGGCTTTCAGGAAACATAAATCATTCTGTAGTGTAAACAAAAAAAAGAAGCCTTAACAAGGGAGGCAGAAAC
Source organism: Prinia subflava (assembly GCF_021018805.1). Taxonomy (NCBI): domain Eukaryota; kingdom Metazoa; phylum Chordata; class Aves; order Passeriformes; family Cisticolidae; genus Prinia; species Prinia subflava. The sequence goes on from NC_086249.1 coordinate 64,302,003, forward strand.
TTAGTGTTTTCTGGTGTTGAGGTTACAGTAGAAAATTGTGAGGTTGGGAAGCTATGTGTGGGCAAATTGTAATTTGCCAGTCTATAATTCCAGATAATGATTATGCCTTGGGTGATAACATGTCTTCTCCAAATATTGTGCTTCCTGCTTAGCATGACAGTACGCATCCTTTAAGGAAGAGATGAGACAGATTTATTGTCAGCATCCCACAGAGAAAAACAAATAATTTTTTGAGATCTTAAATGAGTAGTTAGAAGTGTGCAGAACATCTTGTTAATGTGTTCTAGATATGCTGATAAACCCTAACACAACTGTATTATATTTCTAAACTATGTAAGATATTCTCAGCAGGTTGTATATTTAAATATTGCCATCCATCAAATTGGTTTATCTCGGCTAAAAGCAGCAGAAAATAAAATGTCAAACCTACATGATCAAACTGTTTTGGAGTAAAGACAAGTTCTAAATGACCCAGAACTGCACACAGGAAAAGCCAGTAGAACAAGGACAATAAAAAAGAAAATAAATTTTTAAAGATTAATATAGAAATGTACCCACTGTTGATCTGGGTTTCTCTTAAGAGATACGGTTATTCTGTAATAGTCTGCTTAGTTGCTCTGTAAAGAACAATTTTGTGGTGTTTACTTTTATTTTTCATACTTAGCAGTCTCAGTATATCTGAAATATTTAGATGCTATCATATCACCTCTGTTAAGAACAAGAGGTAACACTTTCTCCTTAGTCACACTTTCTGTGGAAACCCTCATGTTATCCCTCATTCAGCAGAATGCAGTGACTCTGGGGAACCACTAAGCTGTGGTGACAATAAAACACAGCTAAAGGGGATATGAAGCAGAATATCTTTTTGCCTTGGAGATAAAAATCCTCTCATAATCTGAACAGAAACCAATGCCATGGAGCAGAGACCTATAAATGCATTATATATACCTGCCTGGAGACCAGCCCTTTGTACTTGGTATGTTTCTTTCTATTATAGGTACCTCTTTACCAGAAAGATAATCAATACTTGGAAAGACTTCAAAAGGTGTGTGAAGAATTGACACATGGACATAAGTCTTAAATAAAGTACATAATGTATGTCTTGAAGATTAAAAAAGAAGTTACAGTATTGGTACTGAAGACAGAGAAAATAACCATGTGAAAAGAAATTAAAAATAAATTGAAAAATTTTAAAAGAAGTTGTTATATAAAAGATTTTTAATGGTGAGATATCAAATGGTTTTGCAAGGAAACTAGAGAACCTTTCAGTGCCTTGCACACTTTAAATAACAAAACAAAAGTAATATTTTCAAGCATCCTACTTTTGCAGTGATTTACATCCAAAAAAGGCAGCATCTATTCATAAAAGCTTTTTTTTAAAGCTGTAGTTCCATTTGTACTCCCGTTTAAAACAACCCTAGCAGTAGATTCAGCTGTACGCCTATTTTTCAAATATTTTATTATACTAAATGTGTATTTCATGGCTCTGCTTATCACTTGCAGCAGATGGGGAAGATTTTTTCTCAGGCTTTCATATACAATTTTTAAGGTTTTTTGCTTTCATATCAAACATTAGGTAACAATCATAGGAAAAGATAGAGTGTAAAGCAGAATGTATAAGGTTTTTCACTGCTGTTCAAATCTGGAATTTTCTTTATTGGTGTCTTGCTCAAGTACTCAATGTTTATGTGATTTTGGCACAGGAAGAAATTCTCAACACCTTAATTTTTGAGAAACTGCTAGGGATTATTATTCTTTCCCCTTTAGCATGGAGATCATCAAATTTCATACTGCTGAAAGTAGAATACTTGCAGCACACTTGATGGTTCTTGTTCCCTTTTCCTAGAACTTCACAGCTGTTGGTGTTAGTCTTTCTTCAAGTATATATATATAAATTTCCTCAGTTTCAGAAACTGCAAAGTACTTTGTGAGCCATACTTTGTGAGATTTTAAAGTGAATGCTTTACACACTCTTCAGATTTAAATTTGAGTGCTTGGGTGTATGTGGTTGCAATGGACAAAATTCAGTTGACACCTTATTCTAATTCAAAATACTTTCTGACAAAATCATTATTCCTCTTTTTCAGTGCGGCAGTTCTGCAAGCTTTTACCAAATACTCTTTATATGGAGATTTCTAAGATTTTTTTTTAATTTGGTTTCTTTTCTCTTTAACAATTCTCCAAACAATCCAGCTTCCATCGCCTACTTATCCCTACTTATGTATAAATCTCTGATTCCATTTATTTAAATATTTCCAATTTAAAAAAGCCCAAAACATATAAGCATTTAATTGCTTTATTTTGGATTTTCTCACATAGGTATTTGAGATACTGGCTTTGTCACATCTCTGTAAACATTCTTCCTTTTCCATCTTCTTTAATAGTTTTCAATCTGGTTTCCAACCCAACCCACCTGCTATGAACACTTCTCACTTCCTTTATTTAATACAGTTTTCTGTTTGGTTGCCATACTTTTTGTTGATTTTCTTTATTTTTTTTTTTATTGCACATAATTTTATTTGTGACACAATTCAAAAATATACATAAGTTGCTGGTTTTCTTCCCTCTTTCTGCTTCAGTCTTTCAAGCTATCTCTGGTGCACATGGCCATGTCACTGAATTAGAAGGGAACCATAAACATCAAAATACAACTCCTGTTGCTGCACAGCACAATCCCCAAAAGTCATACCATGTGCCTAGAGCATTGTCCAAATGCTTCTTGAATTGGTTGGTGCTGTGACCACTTTCCTGAGGAATGTTCCAGTGCCCAACAACCCTCTGAGTGAAAAACCTTTTCCTGATATCCAACCCAAACCTCCCCTGACACAACTTCAGGCCATTCCCTCAGCCCTGTCACTGTCACCACAGAGAAGAGATCAGTGCTTGCCCCTCCTGTTCCCCTCATGAGGAAGCTCAGACTGCTGTGAGGTCTCCCCTCAGCCTCTCCTCCAGGCTGAACAGACCCTCAGCCACTCCTCATTCAGCTTCCCTTCCAGGTCCCTCACCATCTTTCTTTTCCTCCTTTGAACACTCTCTAATAGTTATATAAATATATATATATATATATATATATGCAGTTACCCAAACCTGTCCCCAGAACTGGAGGTGAGGCTGCCCCAGCTCAGAGCAGACAGGACAATCCTCTCCCTGGCTGCCCCAGCTATGATGCTGTCCCTGATGGCCCCCAGGACATGTTTGTCCCTCCTGGCTGCCAGGGCACTGCTGACTCAGATTAAACTTGCCACCAACCAGGACTCCCAGGTCCCTTACCAAGGCACTGCTTTCCAGCATACTGTAATATGGACCAATACTAAATGTAAGAAACTGGGCCATCTTAGAAAAATAATAATGACAGAAAATTGCCCTAGAGGTTGGAAATTTGTAAACATAATCGTAGCCTGGGATATTTAGGCACTGGAGGAAGACACAGACAGGGTAGTTGTAAATCTGTAGCATTTGATATTCCTTTTAATACTGTAACAGAAGATATAAAGAAGGACATTATTTATATAAAGAAGATAAAAACCTGTGTTTATTTCCTCTAAATTTATATTTTTTTCAAAATCACTTATACTTTGTCTTTAATATGATTAATATAAACTCATACCCAACTCTTCTATTAACTGATTTTGGGGAATCATTCCTTGGAATTATGAAATAATTCTTCAAGTTTAGTAAATAAAAAATTATCCAAATGTTGACATAAAAGGCATTGACATGTTACAGGGGAAAAAAATTTTGTATGATTGGTTATGCACTGAGAAGTTTAAAAATATTTTCTTCATATGAAAATTCTATACTTATTTCTTATGAAAATTTTATACTTCTGAAGCAATATGTGTTTTTGGAAGATACCTTTTTGCACTTTATGTTGATGCATAAATATATAAAACCTCTACAAATAAAAGGTCTCTTTCTGATGCAATCTCATCTGAAATTCTTTGAGATGACATAACAGCACTAGTTTGAACCCATAGAAATAGCAAACAGCTTCCAGCAAGTGCAAAGCAGTAAGCTGATTATTATAATCACGTCTCAGGGTTTCTGGAGAAGCCATGCAGCCCATGTTTTCTGATATGATGTCTTTTGAAACACTAGCTACTTAGACTGGCCCATCAACATAACATGTGAACAACTGTGACTGTCCATCACATCACATTATTAACTATTGTGTTTTATTAGTATTTTTCAATCACATCAAATTATCGTTGCATTACACCATGATGATATTAAGGCTTTTAACATATTGCTAAGAAAGAAAAGCTTTCAAATAAAACACAGCAAAGGAATGTTTCTTGAGCTTGCCATAAGAACTAGTACTGAAAATATATAAACATATTTTAATTTTCTTTCTTTTTTTATCTTTTTCATTGGCTTTATAGTGCATATAAGCAGGATCTGAATTCTTTTGGGGTTAGAATATTTTTTTAAACAAATGGCAAGTAGATAAATATTTCCTGTAGCCTCATAGATTGTGGAAGACTTATTGAGGCACACTGTAGCAGAACCAGTTCCCTTCCTCTGAAAAGGCTGGGATAGTGGCAGCAAAACATAGTATTCCTGAGTGAATTCCACTAATCGATGAGATGTGTTTTGAAGAAAGTCCATTGAAAAGATAAATACTAAAACATTAGGTGGAAAAAACAAAACAAAACAAAAAAATACAACAGAAAAGGAGCACAATAGATACAAAATTCAAGGAATGAAATATCCCTGGAAATATACAGATATGGAAGGGAAAATTGCCCCCCTCAAAACAAAACCAAAAACAAAACCAAAAAAACCCCCCCACACTGAACTCATCTAGGAAATCAAAACAGAAATACAGAATCAACATTCATTAAGAACTGAAGTATCTCTTATTTTTCAAAAATAAATTGAAGAAAAGTCTAAAATTTAAAAGAGAAATTTCTATACATATTTGATCATCTTATGTATATAATAGAGAATAGTATTTTCTGACAATGACAAAGTCTATGAAAAAATACAGTGCTCTCTGTTAAAACTGTAATTTTTTTCTAGAGGAATTTTTTTCAGAATTGTCAACAACTCAAATAAATCCTCTGGCTTCTATGAAAGTCTGTAAAATTTTTCATTGAAGATTTGTTCATAGATATGTAAAAGAATTTTCAGAATCACTGAAATACTTTGCATTTGGAAAATGTTGACTCATGGATTAGGCTTGGCTGAAGAACTCACACAAAATGCACAGAGGATTTAGATACAAGGAAAAGTTACATTTGATCAAGATTCAACGGAAAATTGGCCCAGACCTTCTTTTTGATCATTTCATTCTGCCTCCCACAAGTTCCACTTGCAGACAAATGAGAGAAATGAAGTGCATTCATCCTACAGGTAATTCTTTCGCTACTTTGCTGCTCAAAAATGTGAAGAATTTAATTCAAAGCACTGCATCCTTCACAGAAACAGAAAAAAACTGTTTCCCATATTTCCCCTTAGTTATACCTTGCTCACAGAATCCAGTGTTATTTCTAATAAAGGTTATGGTGATCCTCAATTCACATTAAGTAAACTCCAAAAACCAACCAACCAAACAAAAACATAAAACCAAAACTATCTCACTTCCCTTTGGTTAAACTAAAAGTTTCTGTTCATTTCAGATTCAGTTAAAAAGACTCTTTTGATTACATTAATAATCACTTTCAGTCTTTGAAACGAAACAAGTTCCTTTATAAGATAGACAATTTTTTGTATGATATAATGGGCTTAGAAAATGATGTAATTACAGGTTTCTTATTCTTTATGAGTACCACTCTCAATTCTGCCCTCAAGGGAGCAGGGAAAACAACACCAGTAAATGTGAACACTCCTTGGCTGCTTTTTGCATCCCAATAACAGACCCATATTTTAGAAAATATCCACTAATTACATACTGCCAATCATTTTTTTGGAAAGTTGGTGGTTTTTTTTCTTCTTTCCTTTAATCAGTTTGGCTGCATAGGAGTGACCATGATTCATGTTTTACCTAGAGAAAACGAAAAAAACACAGAGTAAAAATATTGTCTAGAGAAAATTAGTAAAGAATAGGATTTATCTCACTCAACTTCAAGTCTCCAAGTCCCATCCTGGACAGAAAGTTCCAGCGGGTTCCAACAGACCCATCCTAGGACACAGCTGAATCCCTTACCTGAGATGGTGGAACCTCTGGGAAAATGTATTTGAGAAAAGGTAAAATCCTGCTCCAGGAGGGAGAAATAAGTGGAAAATTTAAACACAAACAAAAAAAAAGAAATTAACAAACAACCTGAAAGAAACAACTCTTAAGACATCAAGGTGAGTGGTGAAGTAAGGGAAGGAGGTTCTACTGTAGGCCATGGATCCACATCGGCATGGATGTCCACACTGCAGGCCATGGAGGTTCCCACACCAAAGTGGGTGGATACTTCCTAAAGGAATTGTGGATCAAGGAGAAGATACCTGCTTGGGCAGGGAAAAAGCATTAGGGGGAAGAAGAGGTAGAGCTGAAATGTTGTGAACTGACCACGACACTGTTTCTCCTCACTCCTCTGCTGCTCAGACTAAGAGTAGGTAGAGAAGTCAGGAGTGGAGGATTAAAACTGAGCTGGAGGAAAAAGGGATGGATTTTGGAAAACCATTTAAATTCTTTTCTTTCTCTCTCACTGTCCAACTCTAATTTATTTGGCATTAAATTCAATTTCTTTTCCTCAAGTCAACTGTTTTGCCAATTACAGTAGTTGGTAAGTGATCTCACTGTCTGTATTTTGACCCTCAGGATTTCCCATTTATTTTTTCTCTCTGTCCTGTTGTGGAGAGAGGGTGAGAAAGCAGCTGGGCAGCAGTATGAAAGTCAGCCAAGGTCAACCCACCACTGTTATTCAAAGAATTTTTTGCTCTTAGCTTTTTATTAAAGAAGCTCTAAATATTGTTTTCTTACAGAGAGATGGTTTTAGATAAAAGTGCTATGTTTTAGTTGAAGAATAATAAATAAATGTTCTGCAAACACCTTTGAAGAGTTGATGGTACAATATACCATTTTTCTCTTAATTTATCTTTTTATTGATAATCTAATTTCTCAGTTGTATCTAGTTTTTGTCTTTTATATAGACTATTGCTGTGATTTCTGAGGGAGAGGGGTATTTCTTTGTTTATTATTTAGGTCTTGGTGTGTTTTGTTCATTTGTTTGTTTTCTCCTGTCACCTCTCTTCTTCACATGTAGACTTCTATAACCCTTTACTCAAAGTTATCTTCCTGAAAATAGTATTAATTCTTCAGCAAACCAACTTTCTGCAATGTCTAATTTCTACAGTTGTTTTAGTTTAGTTTTGTTTTTTACCATTTGAACTGGCTTAGGCTGGGGTAGGTAGATTTAAATTTTTTCACAGCAGGTATCATGAGGCTATGTTATGGATTTGTGCTGAAAAACAGTTTTAATAATGCAAAGATGTTTTGCTAGTGCTGAGCAGCACTTACACAGAGACAAAGCATTTTCTGCGTCTCATACTGCCTCACCACTGAGGAGGCTGAGGGTGCACAAGAAACTGGGAGGCAACACAGCCAGGACAGGTGACCCCCAATTGACCAAAGGGATATTTCATACTATATTGCATTGTGCTCAGCATATAAAGCTAGAGGAGAAGAAAAGGGAAGATCTTTGGAGTGATGGTGTTTGTCTTCCCAGGCAACTGTTATGCATCCCTGCTTTTCTGGAGATAGCTAAACACCTACCTGCCCACAGTGATAAAATAACAAAACAATTATCTGAAAACTGTACATAATTTCCAGTGTGAGAAAAGAATGGTCTGTCTTAGGTTGGTATCAACTTTGAAATGCTTCTCACAAGGCAGAGCTAGGTCATGGTCAAAGTTGAAATCAATTTTGTCTGTAAAACATACTTTGTAAAATCTTGGTAGAACTGGGACTATTTACCACAGAAATAGGCCTGGAAGAACATATGTGTGAAGTTAAAACAATCTGAGAAGTTATGGCCTGGCGAGTCATTGGTATATAGTGACCTTACTGTTCTGCAGAAAAAATTACAAATTCGGTCTCAAGTTTTACGTTTCCAATACCATCTATATATCATTTATCAATGAACAACTACACAATGTTCACTGCTGATGATTATTTTCTATTTTGTTTGTTTGATTGTTGTTTCTTTTTTTAATGTTTTCACTGTAATTGCATGCCTCTCACTTAAAGCACTTAAAAAGAACAAGCACTTAAAAAAACCCCAGTCTATCAATATATAGATCCCTGGTGATAGAAAGCATATTATTAAAGGTGTGAGCAGATGTCAAGCTAGAGTGGAATGGTTAATCATGCTAATTGCTCATTTACCTAGCTTCTACAAAAATATATCTAACGAATATAACTCATGACTCTGTGCACATTTCTGGCAGAAGTTCAGGTAGACCTGAATTTCCATATTAAACTTATGAACCTATGCTAGATTCCACTTCAATTTTACTTTTTTCTAACACTGAAAGAGCAAAAGGGTGATAAATTGACAGTGATATTCTTTACCTTATTGTTATCCTAATTCCACTTCTGTTGTTTCCAGCAACCCTGCAATTCTCCAAATACAGTGTTGCAAGTGTAAACTGTTGCTGAATGAATATGGATTTACTCAAAAAAACCTATATCAATTTTATATAATGTTCTACTAGAAAAAAATGCAGTCATGAAATGCTAGCAATATATGATGTTAAAAAATAAGAATAGAAAGACAGTTTACATATTTGTATGCTTCTTCTACCATTTCACTATGTACACCTTTACCTATCCATGTGTTCCCTTAGATACTAATCATATTTTTACAGACATAGCCTTTATAAATGGTCTTGTTATTTTATAATAAAAATTGCTCTTCAAATGAAATTTACTGTGTGATTTTTGTTGGGTTTTGTTGCTACTGTCTCTAATACAGCATGTTGACCTTGGTAGAAGTGAAGCAACAGAGATATGAACAAAAGAATCATAAATTAATCCTGGCATTGTGCAGCACTGATGTGGAAAGTGGAAAAAATTAAATAAAATGTTTGGTCTCAACTCTTATTTCTGCTAAAGATGCCTGATGTGCTACAAAGTTTTATGATTTACATGAAATCTCATTTTGATCAATGTCATTAAGCTTATGTTCAGTAGTCCATGGCAGAAGGCCATGAGGTAAGAATTGCTCAAATTTGGATTTGTTGAATAAAAGTCCATGGTTTATTTGAACTTAATTTTCTTCCCATTAGAAAAACCCTAAGAATAAAATACTGTTATTCCTTTCACTTTATTAATAATAACAAAGGACTAGTATTTCTGGTCTTGTCACATTCATGGCTAGAAATTTTGCAATAACGGCCTTTCTATTAGTATTTTATCATTTCTTGATCTTGGTTGCAGATATAATCCCTAACAGGAAATTAAAAGCAAAGGCAAAGAATTAAGACTCTAGACTGCCCAGTGAAACAGAATTAACTTAAACCTTCAATCTTAATTTACCCTGTCTCTTTCTATTATAGCCAGTATTTAAGAGAAACCTTGTTGCATCCTTTCAATAGTTAAATATTACAGTTGAGTCACTAAGGAAAGGATTAATTTCTCATATCTTGAGTTGCCTCAGAGGCAGTCATCTTGGTTCTGTCCTCAGTCAATGGAAAAAGCTAGAAACCAAGAAGATATTGATCTTATTCTGTGTTCTGGGTCGCTCTCTAATCTAACTTATGATTGATCTAAATTAGATGAGCTGAATCTTGGATCATTGGTTGCTGTTATATACAGTTAAACTATTTAGCTATATGTAAGTCTGTAATCTCAGACTTTAAAAACTACTTGCTTAAATTCTTTCTTATGCATATACATTGAAAAACCTTGCTTGAGTGTTTAGGACTCTGGAATCCATCCTAAGATTTTCTAGGGTTTTGAATAACATTGTACTCTAGAACATGAATAGCTAACCATATCTGAGAATCTCTCCTCTGAAATTCTGACTTGAAAGCTCTTTTGATGATGTTGGTATCAACACAACAGTTAAAGGTTGTGTGCTCATTGAGATGCACATATCCCATAAAAAGACAACAGATACCTCTTAAAATAAATAATTTTTTTAAAAAGTTAAGGACAGTTATTTCAAATGCTGAATACGTCATTGTCAAACGCGAAGGAAATGGTTCTTCAAAGTAACAACACAGGAATAACAGATAAGGCAAGCTGACCTGCAAAAAAAACCCCACTTCTATCACAGCAACTACTAAAATGACACCAGTCCTGCAAAAGAATTAATGTCAGTCTTAGCAGCTGCCAAGCAATGTTTTTGTCCTGAAATGAGACAGGTGTTCTTGGGCCTCTGTTGTCTTCTCTACTCTGTCTCCTTTATCTCACACTGGTGTTTGCAGTTGCATCACAAAGATGTTTCTGCAGATGACTAGGATTTAGTTTCTAAAGGCTATGCATAGTTTGTGGACATAAAATGGGACTTTCTGTAGGAAGAGGAAGCATCTCACATAATTTTTTACTGTGTACACAGATAGGTCATTAGTCTAAGCCATATATAGCTGTATCTGATGAGAAGAAATAGATACTTTTAAAAGCCCAGGATAGGCATTTGAGATTAATAGGTAAGTATTTTCCTATTGACCACTAAGTCACTAGATCTTCCTTTTCACATTGGAATTTTTTCTTTACATGAATTTAAAAGTACAATGTTTTATCAAGGTACTAATTTGCAAATATCATTATAAAATTACCACACAGAAATACACAGGAATATCTTAGGCAGTGGTGGTATTACATGTTGTAAAAAAAAAAAAAAAAAAAAAAAAAAAAAAAAGAAAAGTTAAAATCTTACTAAGGCAGCATATGTGTACAGTAAGTATTGTTCTGTGGGAATCCTGAGTCCTGTGAGTAGAAGGCCCTTGATTGGCTCATGGGCCTAGCTGGTTTGGTATAAAGGGAAAGTAGGTCTCATTTTTATATGAGCATAATCCTGAACCCTGATTGTTCAAAATGGACAACCTCTGATTTAGTTTTCTTTCCATGAGAACCCAAGATACAAAGCAATGTTCTGTACCTAAGTCTTGTCCCAGCACAGATTCAAGCTAGAGACGTAGTATTTGTCTCTGAACAGGTGGGATCTGGACGATCATCAGGATTCTCCTGAGGTCTTGAAAATGTACGTTAAGATTTTGATATTTAAGTGGCAAGTACTCAAATTTTAGGACTTTGGCTATTTAAATTACCTAAGAGACATTGCAGTTAAAAATGTTGAGCATTAACTGCATATACACATCACTAAAAAAGAATCAAATTAATTAAAAAGGGAAAAGCCTTGGAAAGATCTTTCCATTGTAAATTGGAATCCAAAGGCATTCTATTTCCGTGCTAATAGGTTCCATAAATAAGGCTAGTGCTTTATCATTTCAGGGTTAAAATCGCCTAGAAAAGGACACTATGCACACAAAATCAAAATGGTCTGATTAAATTAAAATATAATGCAAGAGAGAGCCCTGCTGGCCAAGCTTAATAAATACAATCCTTATTTTAGTAGCCTAAATAAATAATTTACCTTAAAACAAATAGGTGAAAAGCACATTCTGGAACATTTGCTACAATTTAAATGTCTCCTTGAGAAATCCAAAAACATGTTCACACAGTGTAGCTGCTTCATTATCGCATTGTCCCTGATAGTGGTGCCATGATGTAATATCCTTCTCAGTAGAATTAATGGGCTATTAAAATTTTACCACAAGAAAACAAGGAAGCCCCCTCACTCCCTGCTCCTGGGTGCTCTAAAAATGTGAGAATAAAAATGAACTTTTAAGCTGCTAATCACTCTGTATTGCAACCCAAGAAGTTTTAGTTATGAGAAGCAAGAATTATGCTTCTAGAAAAAAACATAGAAGGATGAAAAGGAAATCCTTTGCTGCTTCATATCGGCAGCAAGGAATATAAAAATATTTATGTAGCTTGACTATATATCTAAACTATACCTTTCTGAAATATACTTCTGTCATGTGTGGGAGGTGTTGGGGGTTGCAGGTGATTAAGCAGATTTTACATGTACTTAAATTTGTTCTTCTGTATAAAAGCAAGAAAAAAAATCCAAGAACAATTGGATTTGAATAAAGCTGTTTTAAGCAGACCAGCATCAGCTCTAAATGAAAGTCAGAGTAAGTAGGATACAACCCATACTGGAAAGACTTAATTACTGGAAGAAAAGAAGAAACAAACAAACAAAAAAATTGTCTCAATTTACTTTATAGTTTAGCAGATATATTAATCTCAGTCATCAGCTTATGAAACCATCACAATAAAAGAAAAAAAAAATTGAGACTGGAGTAAAAGTAAAAATATTTCTTTATGTTTGGGCATTTTTAGAGAAGATTTTTCTTAATCTTCCATTCAAAGCATCAGTGATATCCCAGTGAAAACAGGTGCAGCACTAAATAATTTTATATGGAATATTAATTTCCTAAACTAATTTATTCCATAGTTCAAACTAGGCATGTAGTGCAATATGAGGCACTGTAAGAAATCCACAGTACCTGCTTGTGGCTGGCAGACTTGACACAGAACCTACAGCAGACCCAAAGCCATCTGGAATACCAGGCAGAGGTCATATAAAATATGCTACAGCTTCCCAAGCTTCACTAAAAGTCTTTGATTAAGGTGTAAGATACTTGCCCACAACTGTGTCTAAGTTCTTGTTACAATTCAGGAGAGAGCTAAGGGAAGAATCAGTTACCTAAATGTAAACAGCTCTACGAAAGTTGCCTCAGGGAAACCTGTCTGACCTGTGACTGCTGGGTTGTTGGATGAGGATCTCCCTGGGTCATACCTGTTTGCCTTTAGATAACCCAGACAGCCTGAAACATCTCAAATAACACTAGAAGTCTAAACTTAGGCAAGAGGACCAAGCCCCCTCTCAGTACTAACAATAAAGGTTAAAGAGAAATCCAGCTCTTCAGACAAGATATATTTATACCTGGATTGGAGAACAGCCCTCAGAATCAACAATTAGGGGCTGAATTGCCCCTAATTATAATAGCAATTTAGATGAATTAGTAGCTGGTTAAGTAAACTTTTGCTGTCTGTTTATTAAGGAAAAAAAATAAAAGTTCACACCGATTGCAGTTTTTCCTGGGAAAATATAAAGCAAGAAGCATACATGGTAATTCTCTGAAATGTTAATTTTGGGGCAAGATTAAATAAACCAGACAGAATAAAAATATGAATGTAAATTACATTAATTTCACTTATGATTTACAGACCCAGACCTCTGGTTGTTTTTAATGGAAGGAATTGGGTCATGCCAAGATTATACATCCACATTTTAGATGTATATGACTTTGAATATAAAACAAGGAATCTAGAGCGTGAATAAAGATGAATACATATTTGAGGGCAAAATAGTAAGGGTGGTCTGTACAGCCAGTCTATACATCTTGTGCCACAAACCCAAATAACATAATGGGTTTTGTGCTGTTATGGCAAGTATTTGAATAGGAGATTAGCTGTAGTACTAAACAATATATATAAGAATTAAAAAAAATGTCATTAACATATATAAATATACTCACCAGAACTACATTTAACCATGTTCTGTATTTTAGCAAGCTATCATTGGATGCAATCCAATTACTTCCTGCACAGATGCTGTGCAGGTAGACAGTGCACCCATGACAACTTCTTTCCCATTGTTGTTGCCGACAGGCTGTGTATCCATAAATTCACAGGAAAAATGCTGGCATTTTTATCTCTTCATTTGTCCTTCTTTGTTTTTATATCTTTTGAAATAATGTGACTCAAAAAAAAGAGAAAAGCAAATGGATTATGAATTTTTAATGTATAAAATGGAATAATAATGTTCTTACTAGAAATTCCCAATGTCCAGTTTCTTTTTTGATTTTCATTATGCAATGAGCTAATATTTTCACAAAAGTATCCACACGAAATCCAAGGTCTTTCTTTTCATTTACAGTGGTCAGTTCTGAGCCCACTGTTACTTTATAAGAGATATAAATAAAGTAACAGGAAATTTAACAGCTAGGTCAGATCATGTCATTAATACAAAGCTTATTTCTATATATGAATAAAGACTAATGAAGACCCAACTCAAAATTTCTCAGCTGTGTAAGCAAAAACGAATTTACAATAGGCTGGCTGGATGAGAAGTGAAATTTGAGTTATGGTAAGGTATACATGAGAAGTATCCATCCCCGCAACCACTTCAGCATGGAGAACGTAATTCTCACTAGAGCTGTTCATCCTTCTGCTGTGCAGGCAGGAGAATACTGACAGCCATCGAAGTCCAATGTATTGGTTTTCCTCATCCTGATATATTACTATAGCTTAGTAGCAGAAACTGCCATCTGCTTCTGCCTTTTTGCCTGTTTGGTTTTTTTTCTCACAGTCTCCTCTGACTGCTTCAAGCACTTCCAGCCACCACCAGCTGAGCATACCTTCTGTGCAGGAGCAGCATGACTGCACACCAAATGAGGAGCACGGCAAATGACCCACAGGGCTGGCTGGCTGAGGGAGTGCCTCGAGCTCCTTCCCCAACTGATCCGTACAGGTAGTGGGAAAGGAATTTGTGCAGGCAGCACAAGAAGGTGTAGCAGCTTGCCAGATCACTTCAAGATACAAATGAAGTGCACCCAAGATGGGACTTACAAGCTATATGGGATAAAGCAGACTGGTACCACATCTACTGCAAATTAGTAAATCCATGGTTAAGTGACGTTTAATCAGATGTTATGTAAATGCTTTGGGAAGTCCAGGCTTGACTCCAGTTCTCAACCCCTAGTGCTATTTTTGGTTATGTCAGGCCAAAAAATTATTTTCTGTTTGCTTGTTTTGTGTGCCTTTCTTCACACTTCTAAATCATCAGTCACTTCTTATAGAATCCTTCATGTTATGCAACACTGAATCCTTCTACACATTTTCAGCATAGCCAGCACAGTCAGCCATCACATCACACTCCCCAGAGCATGCTGTGGCTTACAAAATTATACCTGATCATATCAAAATAGATTCAGTGGTCCTTGCTTGTCGTGTTTTTTGACCAGATCAATCTTGATGTTGCTTTTGTGATCTGAATGATAACATTTCCCACTGACTACAGTGCATCTGTTATTTTTACATGCTCTTATTATTACACATGCTCCTAAAACTTCTTGGAATCTCTACCTGCATCAGCACTGCCTTCAAACTAGATATGCAGTATGATTTTTTTTATGACAAGGGTGGTGAAACACAGGATCAGATTTCCCACAGAAGTGGTAGATGCCCCATCCCTGGAAACATTCAAGGTCAGGTTGGACAGGGCTCTGAGAAACCTATTCTAGTTGCAAATGGCTCTACTCATTACAGGGTGGGGGAAGAACTAGATAACTTTTGAAAGTCACTTCCAACACAATCTATTATGGTACCTGTATGCCTTGTGTTAGAGGAGAGTCCTCCATGGCCTAAGTTGTACCTGATCATCATGGCTTTGTACAAGATAAAATACTTTCTTTTCACTTAGAGATCTCACTAAAAGATTCCAAATGAAACATTATTTCCTTTCTGTCTACCTAGTGTAGCTCATTAATCAATATGTCAGGGTCATTTAGTTTAAATGGAACTTCTGAACAAGACCCAAAGGCATGTTGTGCTAATTAAATGAGTTGCTCAAAGCATGCCTCCAAGAATCATCTCATGTGATTTAGTGGCAAAGATGGGGAAAATCTATAGGTATGTCCCTATAGTGTGCAAAAAGAAGTTTCGGGTGGGAAAGGATGGATATTTTGCGGATTTTGTTATCTTCTAGTCCAACTAAGTATCTGTTTCAGGTTACCTCAATCTTTGAAGAATTTTTTCCTTTACATATTCAACTGAAATTTATAGAAACAAGAGGCTCAACACTACCACAAATTATTTCTAGTTCATCAAAAATTTTGATAAAATATTCTCATTATTTTCCAATTCTCCATCAACTGACTGTTATGCAGGCATGATTTTTTATAAAATTGAGGAAATCACCGAGAAAACCATAAAGCTCAGTAAAGAGAGGAAAAACACATATCTACCCTGAATGTCCCAATCTTGCAGTCAGTCAGGTATCTAGTGAACCCTTCTGAGAGAACATCCAATGTAATTTCACTGTTAGTGCACATGAAGGTGTTATTTCTTAGCAATTGCATGTCCCTTACTTTTTTAAAAAATTTCATTCAACAGTAATTTTTCTGCTTCAAGTATTTGTGTCTGAATTGTCTGCAAAATTGTATGAAAACTTGCTTCTTAAATTTGTTATTTGTTCATTCCTGTTCAGGCTTGATGTTTCTTTTCAGCATACATGCCTGTGCATTTTAGTGGAGCAGTCAAGTGTGCTGACACTGATGAATAATTTAAAATTCTCAATATACCTCTCCTACATATTTCTGAAGCCTGCTTTTTGCATCACTGTACTGCTTTCTCCTCGGTTTCTGTCATATCTCTTTGCTTCATGAAATACAAAGTGTATAGCAGAAATTTCAGCCCCATAGATCTGACTTTTTTACCACAGTAGAAGCCCAGGGATTGTGGGGGTTGTGCTCTCTACACCCTGTCCTTGCCCATGGGGCCCCCAGGAGGAGACAAAGTAAGTGTGGGGGGAGAGATGCAACCCCAGAACCCCGTGCAAGGCCCTGTCTGAGGAGTCCACACTCACTGTGGGCGTGCTGCTCCTCAAGGACCTGCAAGTACCACAGGTCAGGCATGACTCAGATCCCTGCATGAGTAATGGTGTAAAGCAACCAAAGGGTTATTGAAGATGCACAGATTTCATGAAAACTTGCTGGAAAGCCTAAGTGTTCTTTTAGATAAATATAGATGTCTGACTACAATGAAAAATCAGACTATTTTAGCATCAGAAGGGAGATATAGGTAGTAGAGAACAGGAAAAAAAGACTTTACTTAAAAAGAAACCCACAAAAACTAAACAGAAATTTAAATGATAGCTATAGATCCAATGTCCTCAATTCTTACCAAAAAAAAAAAAAAAATAAAAGGAAGTCACAAACTCTGGTCTCATATCCTTGCAAACAAATCCCTGTGAAGTCAACAAAACTACGAAAGCATCCAAACACAGAGCTTGGGTCCTTTCTGTAATGTGGCATAGTGGTGAAAACTCGGAAATAAATATTTAAAATGTAGAACTTCCGTGTTGCTCTCTAGATGCATCTCACTGAGCCTTAAAGGAGCCTCCCTGTTGACCAGGAATAGTCACTCAATACTATGTGGGAGCCTACAGTATTTAAGTTATCTGCTCTCAGCTGCATAGTATTGTGCAGAATCTTGAGACCAAGGTTTAGAGCATCACAAATGACACTAGGCACCTGTGAAAGGAGAAAGTGCACCTAGAGTTCTTAAAAGTGAAGGATGGTATTCAAATTTTCTACTCTAGGTCATCTGAATGTTAGTCTTCTAGTCTAAATTACCAAACTGATGTAGATAAGCATTTTCCAGAAGTAATTAATCTTATTTTTCTTAGAAACTTGCTATAGGGTAGAAAATTGAAGATAATCTGTCTCATTTCTTTGACTTAGAGGAAACATAGTTTATAGATGTGCATATATTAGCTACCATTCACCATAAAAATGGCATTTTCATATGAGGAACCATATCATGGAATCAGACAAACAATAGTTTTGGTTGGAGGGGACTTTTAAAGGTCACCTAGTCCAACCTCCTTGCAATGAGCAATCCAGGTTAGAAAATCTTAGAGATCTGTCCATGAAGACCTTGAATGTTTCCAGGGATGCGACGTCTCCTACCTCTCTGGTCAACCTGTTCCAGTATTTTACCACCTTACAAGACTCTGATTCCACAGGCAATAATTCTGGAGTTAAGTTCAGGATTGTGCACACAACCCTTTAAGATGACAATGCTTTTGCACACCAAGGACTTCCTATCTGATAATTGTACCTTGGCCAGCGCAGCCCATTTTACACTGTGTAGTCATCCTTGAGTCATTACAAGTGTACACATAGGAACTTACCTTCAACAAGGGTAGAACCTCTGGTTTTCATTTAAAAAATACATTCAGAAAGAGTTTGATGAGAAATACCTTAATAGCACCAAACACCACCATTACTTTTGTCTCTTGCCTAACCCACAGCTTCAGAACGTGTTTGTGACTAGCAGTGGCGGTGTAACATAGCAGTAAGTGAGGTTGTGACACAGTTCCATCATATTTTATCACTTTAGAGAATGTTTAATTGATGAATAGATTGTTCATAAATTTTCAACTTTATTGTAGCTACTACCAACACCATTAAGTTGTGTAGATTATTCAGATTCTCTCAGCTGCTTACCTTTCATTTTCTTCAGGATCTTGAGCATCCACTGCGTTGTAAGTCTGTATCTCAGCTACATTCAGCAAATTTTTCTGTACTGTCAATGTGTTTAAATCAGCAAAGTCCAATAAACCTTCATAGCCACTAAAATCACTTTTCATTCAAATAAGCACAGATAGTAATCGAGCTGCCTCTTATCTAATGAGACCTTGCTCAGAATATTGCCCTTTTAAATGGTAGCAGCACTTCAATTTTTGAAGTCAGTGTACTGCTTTTGCTTTGGAACACTGTTTTTGATCTCTTTACAACCAGTGTATCTGGCAGCTTCCATCCAGTTGCTGTTCAGAGAAGTGCTCTGATTTTTTGGTCTTAAAGTCAATGAGCCAATTTTTTCATGCTATAAGATAATAACTCTAGAAACATTTGCTACAGACTGACTTTTGCTGAGCACACAGCGATGTAAAAGACGCTTAATGTCATGTTTTATAGCTGGTGCCTTTATAGCCTACACTTTTTTATAATATGCAGCGTTTACTGTTGCACTTTTCTATTTCAATATCCAGCAAAGAAATTAACTGAAAATATTACAGGCATACCATAGTTGATGAGAACAATAAAGCAGTGAACTGTGTAAGTAATGTCTGAGCTGTGAAGAGATAGTTTCGCTGTAACTTTTGAAGGTTTTGTTTGCTTGTTTGCCTGTTTTAAATTGAAGAACCATTAATATATCCAGACAGAACATCTACGTCGATCATTAAAATAAATCAAAACTTTTTAAAACACATTTTAGCACTAATGTTCTCCATGCAAAACTTCACACGGAATTGTATATATCATGTAATCAGGCTTTTCTGACATTCCTGTGCTTCTGTTTCTATTATGTTCTGCCATTCTGCCTCATTCTCAAAAGGGAAAAACTATTTTACAGCACATAACAAGACAGCTGCTTAAAGGAAATTTTCTTTCTAATATTAGATATAAGACTGAAGTACTTGAAGATCATAAAACAGGGGACTATTCTGGCTCAGCTGTATTTTTCATTTAATGAAAAGTTTTCTACAGTGCTCCCTTGCTTCCCATTGTTGGGGAAACCCTCCAGAAAAGGATCTGTATGAAAAGGATCCAGAAAAGGATCCATCCTTACATGTAGCTTTCCTTTAAGAGTCCTCTGACACTAACAAAAAATCTTTGCATAATCACATAAATGCCCACATGTGATTGCAGGAATATAATCCCCTTTGACTGTAATCTCCTTTCATATTAATACTTGCTTGAGTATATGCTTGTCTTACATTAACAAACTATGTGTGCAAACAAATTATCTGCTTGCAAAGAAGTGATTATAAAATTTTGTTTAATGTGATGATTACTATTTTACTCTCTGTGGACATTATTGTTTCTCCATAATCAGACTCACTTGTGCCTTTTGTGATTATTAACATTTTAAACACATACAATATTTTTTTTGTTTAGATGATTTTATGTATGAAATTTGTATTGGAGAATTTGATGTATTTAGAACAAAAAAGGTAGTGAGTTGTTAAACACAGTGCTCCAGAAATGTTATCAGTAATAGACTAGTAATCTCCATAGGAATATGTACAGGTAAGGGATCTTCCCTTTACACCTACCTGAAAATCTTACATTTTTAATCCAAGAATCTTCTTTGCTGTTTTAGTTACAGTATCACTTAGTGATCTATTAACTGATATAATTCAATAGCTCTACTTGGAAGAATTGCTTTCTTTTTATGACAGGGTGCAATGAAATCACAGTGGTGTTTCTAGATGACTAACATATATAAACATGTTCAAATACAGTTTTATCTTACTGAAAGGAATACAAGACTGATAGGGAAATTTGGCTCCAGGCTCTCTCTGCGCCATGAAGAAGAGGAGATCTGCTCTCTGACTCAGAGTTGTTCCATAGTTAGTGCATCTTTAGAAGGAAACCTTAATCTGTCTGTAGTTTCAAGTCATTGATTTGAAGTTTTTACAGTGTGTTAATTCTTACTGTTTTTCCCTCATACCCTGTCTATACCAGTAATCAGAGTAGATTTCAGAATTGTATTTTTCCTAAAATTCTTAATTAAATTTGCCAAACATTTCCAGCTCTTAATACTTCACATCTAGTTATCTTTAATATTAATATTCCATAATTCTACAGATTTTAAAGGTTTTGCTTTTAAATAAATATAGAGGCCTCCATGTTTGAAACCATGCTTTCTTCTCACAACAAGAGTAGCCATAGCATATATATTCACACCTAGGCAATTATGAAGTTTTAGTTCATAAATAAAATTATTTCAGATAAGTGGTTTATTTAGAATGTTAATAATTGTGTATCAATTTATTGACATTGCACAAGGTACAAAAATGAGACTTCTTGTATTTACTGGCTTCTTAAAATTGAATAAAATTAATTTATTTTTTAAAAAAATTGTTAATTAAATGAAGTTTTGATTACTTATCTAGCTGTGTATTTTTTTATCATCTGTTTTGCATTTTTTTTAAATGATTGATCAATTTCTGTAACTTTTGAGAAGAGTGAAACTCTAAAAGACTGTTTTGTGTTTCATCGACCAGGTGACTGGAAAGGAAAGCCTGGCCTGTATATTTGCAGTCTGAGAAAGACCTAAGCTCATAAATTTTCTCTTCTGTTTGGCCTGTTAGCAGCCAAAAAATAAAAAATGGATCAACATGTACCCCTTCTTATGTAATAGGTAATTAATGAGTGAATTAATGAGTCTGAGTGATCCTAGGAAGTGTGTGCAAGGTCAGAGAGAAAAAATGTTGGGAAGTGTGGGAGGTACTTCAAGGGAAAATACAGATACAGGATGTCTGCCAGGGGATCTGAATTTGTTCTGTCTTTGAAGCATAATTCAGCAAGCTATAAGAAATCAAGCTGCATCTTTTTCACTGCTCAGAAAACAATTTCATCACTTGTTAGAAATAAATGCTTGAGAAACTGCTCATCCTGTTGCTTGTCTGATTTGCCAGTCTACAGATGACCTCTGCCAAAAGTATTATTGTGTGCCTTGTTCCATACTGTATTTATATTGATTTCCACTCACAGCACCCCTGCTCATTTCTAAGTTCTCTATAAAGCCTATGTCTCTTTCTTAACTTTCCAGACAAGGATAACTGAAGGCATGAAATCCCACAGAATAAAGAATAACTGAATTACACTGTATTCTGTACACTGTGAATACACACTGTATCTTGGAAAAATAGAGGTATTTTGATTTTGCTTTTTTCTTTCTTGATTAAAAATTAAGATTAAGTTTAAGATTAAACTCTTATCCTAAGGATAGTCACTCACTTACTCTTTGTTTATATGACACTAAGTAATTAGAGACATGATATTTTTAAGTGCCAACAGCCAGTTCTAGTTAAAAGAGAGTGACCATGAAAGCACTGCCATATGTTGCATTCAAAATTCTATAAAATATAACAATATTTAAAACAATTAATTTTGAAAATATGTGTCCATTGGCACTCTTTCCTTACTCATTTATTACATTAGACCCTTTGTAAATGGTATTGTTTAACCAAAAAGAGAACCACTGTACAAGATTATGAGTTTCACTATATCCCCTTTGGGACATGCATGTTAAAGAAAGGAGCAATTTAAAGAAAAGGGGAATTTATCTAGTGAGATGGCAGAAAGTTAACAAGCTGTAGTTAAAACACAAATGCCTGTTCCTGTATTAATAGAGAGGCTTCACTACTTCACATGTTACATTACTACTAATTCCCATACTTCAGTTAATGAATATTTTTGTGGGTTTTAGTCTTCTCACTGTAACAAGTCCATTTCTTTTTCGTTATTTCACCTTACAGAAAACACTGCTGCAGGAGTATAGCAGTGAGTAGGAGGCTACAGTAAATAGGTCACAGCAATTATCTCACAATTTTCCTTTCAATCTCCTATGACTTTAGGACGTTAGGTGTAGACATGGTGATGAAAATATCTTTGTCCAGCTCAGCAACATGCTGTGAGAGGCAGTTTGTGGAATAAGACCCTGAAAAAGACAGCAGCATGAGAAGTGTAAAAATATAACATGAGGGACAGAAAGAAAATGTCTTTGACATTAAAGCAGCATAAAAGGGTAAGACCTGATTCTCTTTGCAGTTGCTACTCTAAATCAAGAAAAATGGTTTCAAAGCAGTACAGTTAACATTAGTTTACCTGGAAAGGTATGTAAAGCTTTAACTTTCAAAAATATCTGCTCTTTTGTATAGAAAAATAAAATATGGGAAAGAAAACAACATGATTAAGCAAAAGGTAGTTCTGGAAGCAAAGACACAAAAATGAATTCTTCTTTAACTTTTGACCTTATTGACAACACACTTAATAAACTGTTTGCTTGTGAAACTTGCAGGTCAGTATACAGTGTGTACACTGAAATCAGTTATCTTTTACTGTTTTACTTAGAGAAACAGAAACCTGTGCATTGTGACACATAAAAAGTTGTAATAGACAGATGACTCCATGCTAAAGCAGAATTTTGCTTTTTTCGTAACTGTGATGAGGAGAAACAGTTGACTAACTTGAGCTGAAAGTTAGTGATTTTTTATGCACAGAAATAAGCATTAAACAATTCAATCAACAGCTGAAACTGACCAACCCAGTTCCAGTGTCACTAATAAATGAAACCTATTAAGAATTCTGAAAACTGACATTACATTTGATACCTAAACCAGAAATCCATTAGAAAAAGTTTTAGGATCAATCTTTCACTGATCCTAGAACAATTTCTGCCTTGATATATGTACAGTTTAATGTGCTTCGGTTTTTGTGATTTTTGTTTATTTGTAGGACTTTAATTTTTTATTTATTTTATTTTATTTTTTTAGAAATATTGGTGAAGGGATAAATATCATAAAACTGAAGGATTTGGTTGGGCAGCTTTCTGTGATTTGCAGCTGATAATTTCACTTATTTCCAAAAATATTCATAAAAGAGAACTAGTTTTCAAAAAAAAACAAAATCAAAGAGAAAGAATGAAGGTGAACAGTCCATCATATTTTAAATTATTAAGAAACAAAAGCCACGGATTTTCCCACATTTTCCTATGGTTTCATATTTGTATTTGACATGCTTATTGTTGAAAATTTTCTTAACTTATTCCAGGCCCCTGCCATCAATCCATATATATATGAATATATATATATGATTGTATTTTCAATACACTTTCTAAGAAAAGCCTCCTGGTCTGATTGGAAAAATCTGAGAATATACCAAAAACCTCCTTATCTCAGTATGAACTGCCTCATGTTTTACTGTATGAAAGAGTATATATTCTAAAAATGTGGTCTTCTCCTTTTATTTTTTTACTGTTTTTTACCCGTTTTGGATGCTAGCTCAAGTAGTCATTAGGCATATTCTTGCTGAGCAAATGTAGCTGCAGCAAATAAACTTGGAATGACACTCCCATTAAAGTTGTTGTAATTTGCAAATTGACTTTGAAGATCTGATCTTTACTTCTTGGGTTGTTATTTTTCTTTTGAAAAAGCAAAAAAGTTTGGTTATTCAAAGTTATGACAGACACATAAAAGAAATGTTGCATGGTGTCTTTGGGAAGACCTGGGGACTTTGGAGCTTGAAGGCTAAGTTTGCTGTCTCCTAATTGCATACTGAAGTGCTGACTGGAAATTAGACTTGATTGATTCATCTACTAATTGCCATTAAAATAAAATAAAAAAAAAAAAAAAAAAAAGGAAAATATAGATGAGTAAGACAGGACTCAGGACTCATGCAGATTTAAACCCAGCTGTAAAGGCAGTGTGAACAATCTAGACTCAAAAGTAACTGTGTGGTGAGATGAATTAAGTCCAATGCCTTATCTAATAATGACTGTTCATATTTATACACCTTCTTTACACTGGATATCAGTGTGTAAAGCAAAGGATTTAGACAATAATATCTTTCTGTAACATACAACCAAAAATAGGAATATTTAATTCATTATTCTTGTTTGTTTGTTTGTTTACCTGTTGCCTGTAAGCTGAAACTACTTTATATCTGCCTCTTTATTAAAGGAAGACTCAAGCTATAAGTAAAGAAGTAGAGCAACAATAGGTATTAAATGCCTATTGCACTGGAGTATTATCTGTTTACATATACATCCATTTTTCTTGTCTGATGTCAAAACCCCAAAACTTTAAAGACATTACAAACAAAAAAAATCAAAATGTCAATCTCTTTACTTTAGACATTTGATGTTGGCTAATACCCTATCAAGGATCTGCAAGGATCTACAAACTGAGTTTTTAGGTATTTACCCTCTGTGGGCTAAATAACACCCCACCAAGATCAAAAGTGCCTTTGAAATCCTATATTTAAAGACAAGGCATGAATGTGGTAAATGACCTAGGGCATAATAATGATCATGAAGAGAAAAAAAAAATAGTGCATTTCTCGCCATCTGGTGCATCAGATCTAGTAATACACTGCTGAAGTTTAGAAGAAACCTTGGAACAGAATGATAGTATCTTCTGAAGTGATAGTGTTTTCTGTAAGTCTTTCAATAGTGCAAGGTGAACAGGATCATAAATACAGGGAATATTGCAGACAATCAATTATAGACAAGAAGGATGGAGTCCCACATTAGAGTAGTAAATATTTTTATGCTGTGTATTGCTATGTCATGTCATGTTCTGAATGAATATCCTTTATTTTCACAAACAGAATGAGATGACTTTAGACTTGGTATTTTTCTCTAGAATGAGGCTGTAGCTACCCAGGAAAGGATTTTTTATTCACTTTGCCATTTCAGCAGAATGTTGGCCAAACACTATTAAAACCTCCTCATTTAACCTCCTCTGTGAGATATCTTGGAGGTCTAAGAGCTATGCTTCTGTGCCTCAGAAGTCTAACTCAAAGTGATAACCTTTTTTTGTTTTTCCATAATCAATTGTCTGTCAGGAAGCAGAAGACTTTTATTCAAGGTTTAGCTCAGAAACAAAAGGCTTAAACTGGCATCTAGCACACTCAAAGAAATCAACTGTGAGCAGAGAAGGCATTTGGATAGCGAGTTTTCTTTGTTAAAAGCTGGGACTTTGTTCAGCAGACAAAGAAGAGGAGCGTCAAGAGACACCTTATCACTCTCAACAATATCCCGAAAAGAGGTTGTAGCCAGGTGGGGTTTGGCCTCTTTTGCCAGACAACCAGTGACAAGACAAGATGATAGCCTCAAGCTGCACCAGGGAAGGTCCAGGTGGAATATCAGAAGGAATTCCTTCACTGAATGGTTTTCAGACATTGGAACAAACAGCACAGAGATGTGGTGGAGTCACCATGTCTGGAGGTGTTTGACAGATGACTGGATGTGGCACTTAATCCTGTGATATAGTAGACAAATATCCATCAAAGGTTGGACTAGATGATTTTGGAGGTCTTTCCAAACCTTAGTGAGCCATGATTCTCTTTTGACAAGGAAGGTTAGGTTCCTAGGCTTGGAAGACCTATATCTCATAGGGAAATTATAAAAAAGAAGGATTACTCAATTTCTACTAATAACTGCATTTTGAGGAAAATTGCTCTAGACATATTCTGCCTTCTGGAAAAACATACCTTTTTATCACTATGAATTTTCATATATACATATATATATATATACACACACATAGCTTAGAACACAGAAAACATACTGTTTAAGCCTCTAAAATGCCAGTATTTTAACAGTATATGATCTAATGAGTATCCAACAAAATCCTTAGACCATTTCAGAGTTTTCATTATAACTAAGGCACTTCAATAACCTTTAGGACTGGTGTTCTAGTGAAAGTTCAGTAACATTCTGTAGAAGGAGATGAGAAAAAAATAGTCATGTAGTAACTTGTTTGTGAGTTTTGCTCTTGGTAAGTGGTAGCTAAGGGCTTTATTAACAGATATTGTAGTACTGACAGCCACACTTCTCTTGTTTTAACCAGATAGAGCCAAAGTGCAGGATACTTTAGACTTTACATTTTTAAACATTTATGTCTTGAAAAATTGGTATTATTTTCACAATCAAGTTCAGTTTTGCCTTTGGCATGTTGTGATTTGATTAGTCAGCACTTAGTGTGTGACTTGAATTAATGATTAACACTATATAAAATTTGTTGAATGTGTTAGATTTTCAGTTGTAATTGGAATTAATGAAAATTAATAGTTCTATTTGCTATAAATCAAAATTAACATACAGAAAAACAACCATCCGGCTATTTGTTTTTTAGGGGTTAACTATATTTCTATGGAAAGCTGTTCCACAGTAAAAACATAACTACATAATGTGATAATACAGATTGTAAAATTGCATAGCAGTAACTTATAACAGTTTTCAAAATTTCTTGTCCTTACCAAAGTCAAACCTATAATGTAATATACAAGATGCAATAAGAAATAATATGATTTGCCTTAAACCATTTTTATACCTTTAAATTAAAGTAATGTGTGTTATAGTCTTAGTAAAATAGTAAAAGTCTCTGAAATACAATAAAAAGTTATCCTGTGTGTGCAAAAAGAAAACACTGGTTGGCATAAGGCTTGCAGAATTAAAAAAAAAAAACAAGCAAAAAAACAAAAGATAACCTCACAACAACAAATAATGTAAGATATTATAAGTACAGAAACTATTAATGTCAGTAAACTGAGATACTTGTAAAATTTTAATTTCAAAATTAGTTGTTCAAAATTATTGCTTGTATAAATTCTACTTGTTTTTCTGCTTGTTTCATATTTTTCAGAATAAGCAAACATTGAAAATTTGGCCTCATCTTCATGGTATGTCAAGCAAGGACATTATCTTAAAGACATGTCATAATGATGAATTAATTAAAACTTGAGAAGTGCTCATATTATGCTAATGAATTGTGCTGCCAAAGCTAAAAATAAATAATTCCAAAAATAGCAATTTAAAAACCTTTAGAGTGGCAATTATTTAATTACATGGCACCTTTAAAGAAACAAACTATTACTCAAGTGACTATAAGTATTTCTCCAGTTATGCAACTTCAAAACAGCAGCTAAAAACAGCATTCAAAGTGCAGAGCTTTAGGTGACATAGATCAAGGCAGTTCCATGGAGTTAAGTTCCGTGACAACTGTTTGTGATAATTATGCATTAATTTTAATTATTTAGTTGCTGTAACTGTGTTTGACTTTTGAGATGTCACTCAGCTTTCTGTTAAATTTATCATTAAAAATATCATGAAGGTGTAATGGACTAAGCTCTTAGTATGTTGTTACACATAAAAGCCCTGATTGTAGCTTCAGAAAGGTCCGAGTAGGGCTGAAAATGTAAGATGCATCAAATAAAATTAGTATAATGCTCAGAAATTATGATAATCCAGTTTTAATGGATTATTGGTGATGTCTTACACTGTTAATTTCTATTTGCTGTAGAAGGGACCAAGATGAAGCCCCACAGTGTCTTCAACTAAAAATATTTAGGTCAGACTGAAATTTAGCTGCTTCGATACAGCTTTTGTGATTGTGAAGACATCTGGTAACTGTCTACCTAAACTCAATAGGTTCTTCCCTTTTTGAACTGAATTTTTTTTCTCTAGAGCTTTTGGAGCCGTAGATATAAATTCCCCTTTCAGAGCAGTCAGATTATTTACTCTTGAAACAAGACCCACTGGAATTAGAAAACAGGCTGACAAGACCTCAACGTCCTGAGGGACACAGCTGACAAGCAGTGCTCTAAAGCCACTCTGCATTTACAGACTTCACCAAGATGCCGAAAGCAAACCAAGAAAAAGACAAGAATCTAAGTCTCTTTCATTTCAGAAATGAGAGGTAGAGATGCTCTCTTTTCGTATAATATCCTACCAAACAGCTTGGGTAGATTTAGGCACACCTCAGCCCAGCATGATTCAGACATATTTTCAGTGCTTAAGCACTTGACCCAACCTTCAGACCTGGTCAGAAGCTGAAGTGTTACAGATGTTCTGATTTAGTGAAATTGAGCTGCTGCATAGCAGTAAATAGAAGATACGGCCTAAAGACAGAGAAGAAAGCCACATATTTAGTGCCTATGTTTCCACACTTATTGTGCTGTTTCTTGCACAGAGTTTGACTATGACCTTTGAATACAATTGAATATGATGGTTTTGGATTGCAGCAGTATTTTCCTGTTACTGAGCTATAAAAACCAAAGATGTCAAAAGGCACAAGGCAGATAATAAATTCACAGGTTAAAGCTCAGACAACTTAGCTTTTCATGCAACTCCCAACAAATCAATGCGTTTCTACACAATTGGAAGACAGAATTGTTCATAATGTAAATAGGATCAAAACATAGTGTATTTAAATACTTGAAGTTGCTACAAGAGTCATTACAAATATCTATATTATTTGAATTGTTAGTAAATTTAAGGATTCCCTCCTAGAGATAAAAGATGATTTATGATTCACACCTTTCAGTTGCTAAGATCTAGATAGTGCTAGAGTAGATTCCTGGCCTTCCAGTATTAAAAGAAAATTGAGTTAAACTGTGTGTGATAGAAACTAATCGTCCCTGAGACTCATTAGGGAATAACTGTTAAATAAATGTACTGAACTCAAAGCTTTTACTACCGTTTTTAGAATTCATGTCAGAGAAGAGCAGGTTTTAGTATTTGGAGTGGTAGGGAATTTTGCCTGTTGATATCCTGTCTTTTGGAGTTGACTGCATTTTCTTGGGGTCAGCAAGCAAACAGTGTAGAACTGATAATGTATCTCTCAATAAAGGTATCTTATTTTCAATAATTTCTAAAAATGTCTAAATATGAAACCATTATTTCAGGTTTGCCACCTAGCTAGTGGACTCTTCTTCTCTCAGCCACACTACCCAGCTAGTTCATACAGCATCATAAAAAATAGGTCCCAGGACCATCAATAGTATTAAATGTTTCCACTATTACATGAATGGGCTCAAGAGGGAGGAAGGGAAGGGAAGGGTGCGGGAAGGGAAGGGTGCGGGAAGGGAAGGGTGCGGGAAGGGTGCGGGAAGGGAAGGGTGCGGGAAGGGAAGGGTGCGGGAAGGGAAGGGAAGGGTGCGGGAAGGGTGCGGGAAGGGTGCGGGAAGGGAAAGGAAGGGTGCGGGAAGGGAAGGGTGCGGGAAGGGAAGGGAAGGGTGCGGGAAGGGAAGGGTGCGGGAAGGGTGCGGGAAGGGTGCGGGAAGGGAAGGGTGCGGGAAGGGAAGGGTGCGGGAAGGGTGCGGGAAGGGAAGGGTGCGGGAAGGGAAGGGTGCGGGAAGGGAAGGGAAGGGAAGGGTGCGGGAAGGGAAGGGTGCGGGAAGGGAAGGGTGCGGGAAGGGAAGGGTGCGGGAAGGGTGCGGGAAGGGTGCGGGAAGGGTGCGGGAAGGGTGCGGGAAGGGTGCGGGAAGGGAAGGGTGCGGGAAGGGAAGGGAAGGGTGCGGGAAGGGAAGGGTGCGGGAAGGGAAGGGTGCGGGAAAGGGAAGGGAAGGGTGCGGGAAGGGAAGGGTGCGGGAAGGGAAGGGTGCGGGAAGGGAAGGGTGCGGGAAGGGTGCGGGAAGGGAAGGGTGCGGGAAGGGTGCGGGAAGGGTGCGGGAAGGGTGCGGGAAGGGTGCGGGAAGGGTGCGGGAAGGGAAGGGTGCGGGAAGGGTGCGGGAAGGGTGCGGGAAGGGTGCGGGAAGGGTGCGGGAAGGGTGCGGG